>NW_020170475.1:9901-288253 GCF_000524195.1 Echinococcus granulosus
TTTCAAGCGGATAGTCTGCAGATGAAGGGAAAAAAGTTAGTGGATGACTAGTGTAGAAGCCACTAGCAGGTGAGACGTCTGATTGGGCAGCCCCCACTCGCGTCTCATTGGCTCTCAAGCACAGATCGATAGAAGGCAGTTCGAATTCACGCGTTTGTCAACACAAGAGGAATTACTGACAGAGCAGCAGCACTGCGAAATGATGGTTGTGAATGAAAATGAAATGACGCGTTCCTCCAAGATGACGGTACACTTTCGCTGTAATAGTCCCGATTCCTGGCCTCGGCCGTATATTTGACGCTCGCTCAACCACTGCCAGCACCAACGAGGGGGTCAGCACTTCTGCAGCAAGGCTAGCTCCTTCATCGCCACCACCATCATCACCACTACCACCTCTGCCTGACCACTTGGAAATCCTTGCCTCCGTGCCGAAGGATGACGCCGAGTTAGCAAGACACCTGGAAGCTTGGCGAAAGAGCGGCGGTGCAGGGAGGAAGTGGCTCGTCTACTCGCCTGCTCCTGCCACAGCCGTCATCGTTCTGCCTCCTCCTCCTCCACCACCACCGCCATCATCACCATTCCCTCAAAGTGAAGTTGAGGGCGGTAGCGGCAGTAGTGGTGGTGGTGGTGGTGGTGGGAGCATGGTGCGTCGAGGAGAGATCCTCACCTGTCTGGAGTGGCTGGAGGCCGTGGGCGTTGTCAGTGTTGTTGCGGCTGTCGACAGGGCTTTCGGTGATCTCGTCAAGTCCCTCATGTTCATTGGCTTCAGTGCACTCTCCTCTGCATCAGCTTATTGCACGAGGACCGTTGCTCCCTTCGTCAAGGACTTCGCTCTTCTCAAAGCTGATCTCGTCGACTCTTGAGTGCTCCTTTGGTGCCTTTCACCTCTGCTCTCTCCCCCTCCTCACCATCACTTCACTGTGTTTGCTTGCTTTCAATAAACAATCTCGATTGCTTTTCTTCTGCTATTTATTTCAACCTGTCTGTTTATCGTTGTCACTGCCTTCAAAGGCACTGCATCTAATCAGTTTGATGAATACACAGTGAGGTAAATGTCCAACTGAAGGAATTTGGCTTCTTGTATAATTTGGACTAGCAAATCGTGAAAACTGTGCGGGTTTTGTTCTTACGGTTTTCTATCGTTTCTAATAGCAGTAATCCCGTTGAACGATTTGAGGATAAGAGCCGTATTTCCAATGAAATTAAAACATTGATGGACGTAGTTCCTGTTCTAGAGCGGTAAATAAAAGCACTAATGACATAATTTGGCATTCCGACTATCATTCATTTCATTATATTCCAATTTAATGAAAGGAATGCATGATGAAAAGAAGGTTATTGTAATGAAACGCAATACTTTCAGCTAATTCGTGCGCTCTAGTTGACTGGTGTAAGTATAAAACCACTTACTTATGCCATATTTTTAATGCTGAGCCAAATTCCTAACACCTTATCAACTATTTCATTACAGAACTGGTAGTTGAATTGCAAGACGGGATCTTATGACTTGCGGTGATACTCACGCCCAGCTTCTCAATTTAGCGCTTGATAAGCTACAAATCCCAAGCGAACAAATTTGCTTGAAGACACTCAACTGCATTCCAACAACTCCTAAGCCGACAATTAACCTATATTCAATTATCACCGGTCAGACCATGTAACGGAATTTGCGTGGATCTTGAACGATCTAAAATCTAAGAGGCACTTGCAAAATCAGCCAATTTGACTTAGGACAAACGATGACGCAAAATTCCCCACTATTTGCACTATCTCCAGTTCTTTTTTGAAATCAACAATTTCGAACATAACAACATTGTGTGAGACTGATTGTCCAACGTGATTTTAAACAAACATGAAATAAGCTCTTCAAAATTAGGCAAATAAAAGGCAGAGATAAAAAATCTCATATGAACGAAAGTTAATATACAAAACGACAAAAAGGCAAGACAGTCACGTTTATTTGATCGGGTCGAGTAGGGGGATAATTATGGACATATTAGAGTCGTCCATATTCCAAGAACCACAATGCCCCTGGAAAGTAAAACAAAGTGCCTGAATTATTCCCAAATCGGAGCCATCAGACGTTTCTCAGCACAAAGTGTCATGTGGTAGTCAAATGGGGTGTCTCATCCTCTGGCTATTGGCGGTGACTTACCATCTTCAAAGGAAGGCAGTGTCCAAGAGAATTTCAATCAGTAGACTGGAACAACCATTTTACTGAAGGGAGGAAATATGGGAAGGCAGTAAGAGCAGATGACCATCAGAGCTTCTCAGTCAAACTATCGTCCACATGTCAAGAGGACTGCCTCTCATCAAATGGTTAAACTCACTGTTTTCTTGTTAGCGACCCTTCCTCAACTTGTTAGCTCCATGGAAATAGGGGAGAAGCCAATGAATTCATTAGGAAAGGGAGATCAGAGATGGTCGATCGACCCGAAATGAGCAGCAGTAGCAGAGGGAACGGATATCTCAAAAGCTTTCAGGCGTATCCTCTTACCGATCTACTACAGAATCAGGTAATACTTCCTGAAAAACCGTCAGTTTCGAAGAGAGTGCTGCTCCAGAATCCTAGTTACCTTAAGACGTTATCGTGCAAGACAACACGGTGAATCAATATAGTTAGGCCGAAGTCGAAAATATCGGATCAATTAACTCCTCTGGAATCGTGAAACAGTTAAGACTTAGCTAAAATGAGTACCGAAGCAGATATGCTAAAAAGTAGCTGCGTCAACACCGAGATAGCTAGAGAATCACACAGTAAAACATCTTCACAATCTTACCACGCTTTAGAGTCTCAGCAACTAACAGACTAAAACAGAAACTAATTCGAACTTATAAAATACCATAATTAGGGGTATAAAGACTCTTGTTCGTTAGCACTTTCACAATATAAAAACAGACTGTTACTACATCTGGATAGAGATGAGGAGTCGAAATGCATAAACCATTGACACAAACGTAGATGTTTTTATTTAGCATCCGCCACTGATATCCATTGCAACTTGACAAACCTTGCACGGAGTGAAACGATAACGAAGCACATGAGTACGCCAAAGGTATTTTAAAAGGTTCATTAAGCCCATAGCCCTGCAAGACAGCACCCGACTCGACCAGAACCACATAAGTATCGCCGCCCAGACTGAGCCTAGAAACCTTGAACCACCAAGCCATGTGCATACCAACCACCAGCCCATTTCTATACAAGGGTATTACACTTAAAATGGCCAAATCTTTCCTAATGAGTTGAGGTATGTAATAACTGGCGACCCAATAGAGCCCCGAAAGCTAAGCACTAATAGTAACAATACCGTAGCATATGAGGTATCAAATGTGGAACGAGACCACTCGCGTCAGTTTAATTGAGCAACTCAAAATACAAGGAGTCACTGAAGCACTGATTCGAGCACATCTATACCAAATTGTTGTTCCTGAACCCATGAGATGCCTGCGCCTCAAAATCTTTAATGAAGCACGTGATCGAGTATGAACGTTAGGTTATTACGGTTGTTAAGATAAAATGTAGCATACTATTAAAATATATGGCAGCATAATTAAAATAAAGCATGAAGACTGGCGCAAATGAGAGGAAAGAGGGTTAACTACTAATTTGATGATAAGCGGGCAGTTGATGTGCTATTAGCGCGATCCAGCCCTATAGCCATAACTCAAGCCTTTAACAAAAATGGAACAAACAGCAAACCCTCCACCGCCAACTTGTAGTCTTAACAGGAGGTCAGTATTTTGAAGAATCCTAGATCAGGGGAATATTTATCGAGATTAGCGATGGTTGCTGATTAGAGCCATTCACTTTTAAGATTAAGATTATGTATCTTATCAAGAAGACAAAACACAATCAACAAACTTATGATCACCAATTCTGCATTCAGTCAATGAATGCACTAGTGGCCGAAAGTGGTACAAACATACACTAATGTACAAGTAACAGAAAAGTACCAAGAATTGCACAATAAATGCATTTCAGAGCAAACTCTAATTGCTATCAACAGACAATAACTGCAATTAAAAAAATAAACCCCTCCTCCACAAACCATTTATTTAAATTCAACCAACTTTGTGGTAACAGCAAAAAAGAGAATCAGATAGAAAATACCAGCATCTGAGTAAAATATTTATTCCTCCAATCTACTACACAATTGATAGAGTTTCTTCTCTCCCTCTCCCTATAAAAATGATCCCCCTTCTCGCCCCTTTCCGTCATTCAGCTTGCCCTCCTCCGCCAGTAGTAGTGGTGAGAGACAAAGAGAATAAAACAAAATTGATAAAACCAACTCTAGTTCACATCCACACTTAGCTCTCACCCAAACAAAATCATATTCGGGCAAGCACACACACAAATCTACACACATCGATACACAAACAGAGATAGAAAAGGGAGAGATACTAATGCCGTAGGAGTTTTTCTCTCACACACACAGAGAGAACGAATGCTAAAAATCGATGCCAGGAATCAGCTGCCGCGGCAAGTCGTCGAGGATCTCCACGGCGTTGGAGGGCTGATTGAGTTCTGCAGAAACCAGCATCAAGTCCGCCGCTTCCGGTACTTCCGCTCCTGCCGCTACTGTGTCTGACGCCTCATGTTTTATCGCCGTGGCATGGAAAGTGCGTGCCATGCGAGTGAGTGAGTCGTTCATCCCCATCTCGTCATCCTCTTGGTTGAATGGATCCGATAACGGTGTTGGGGGATAAACGGCGGAAGGAGAGGTCGGAGCAGAGGCCGGTTCGGCATCAAGGAGGTCCGCCTCGGAGAGACTGCGGAGAGCGGGAGGAGGTAGATCGCCGCGGGAGAGAAGATAGAAGACACCGACCTCAGTGCGCTCAAAGAGAGTGCGTTTGAGACGCGGCAGAGGTGCGCGCTTGCAGACGAGGAGGAAGGCGGTGTTCAAATGTTCCGGCACCTCGAATTCGATACGAGTGAGGAGGCCCCAGGAGTGCGCTGCGGTGCGTGCAAAATGCCACAGAGCGTGGGGGAGGGCGCGCAGTGATATGCGTAGCGGGGTCACCAGTGCTGAGGCCGCATACGCCTCCAGGTACTGCTCCAGGTGCTCATGGGAGGTGAAGAAACCACTTCCTGCTACGGCAAACTCTGGATCTGTGTTCCTGTTAGCGGCTAAGCAAATGTTGGAAGAGGAAGCGAGATTATTAAGTTCTAACAAAACGGAGTTTGGCAAGAAATCCATGTTGAGAACTGAAGGACAAAACAACAAATAGTCCCCTTAAAACAAAAAGAACGACGAGTACTCGCTATGGATGACGGATCAATAAGAAGGATGTTTTGACTCAAATGTTCAATTTGAGTGAAAATATTATAGCTTACTGACAAAGGCATCCCAATTTCTAATGGATCGAATACTAACAATAGTGAAAGATAAATGGTCACAATTTTTCAGTCAAGAAAGCAATTCTGACACATTTAAGGAATAATGCGGAAAAGATAAGACCGCAGTTCAATTAAAACGAAATAGAGATGGATTTATCGAAATATGACTATTTAGATGGTTGTTGTGAATTTGAGTCTCAAAGTAGCTTTGAACCCCCAATATACAATCGACTCCATTCGAAAGTATTCCTCCAAGAGTGACACAACTTTTATACATAAAGCCACTTTCCAATATACAGGGAAGTCAATATGGCATTAGACGGTATTCCGAAAAATGACTCACAAGAACTGCCAAAAATTTCACAATGTGCCTCCAGATGCTCGATAGGGAGGGCGAATTGTTTCTCGTGCTTGCCCCACATCAGACTATCTACAATGCTGGCCTCCGTCAGACCCCACAGCGGGTGCATTGAGTCCTCGTCGTCTTGAATTCGTGGACCGACCAGTTCCTCATCTCCGGCTAATATGCAAATGGACAGAACAATTAGAGACGACTAAAGATCAAGTACGGACATGAGTGGTAGATCTCAAAACAGCGCAGGCTTTTCAATGAAGTGAGTACAGTAATTGCTGGATTTTCCCAGTTACTTCAGCTAAGATGTAAGGCGTTTATCAGATAACGTTTAGGCCGCATGTCAAACCATCAAACAACATAGCCTAACCACTGAAACTCTTATGCTTTTCTTTGTGATTTCGTTGACTGCTAATGTTAACTAGCAGAGCATAATTGGGTAAAATCATAATACAAATTGCACAAAACCACTCCAGAAAATCTTGATTTAGGCTCACTTCTAATAAGTTTTAAGTAGATGCCATTAAATGAGAAAAAAGACAATTGTTTGTTAGAAAAACAAGGATTTTCTTGAAAGGGAGTACAAAGTAAACAAGAATTACAGGATAAAATTAAAATGGGTTGTCAAGTTAGGGTTAGCATTCATTTTTAAAATTAATTCAAACGAGAGCGTTTGGAAGGAATCATAAAGTCTACCTAAGGGACGTCAGTTATTCTGCTTCATGGGTTACAATTATTCCGACTGCTCAGGTTCGAGGGTAAAAATAACCTACCACGACATTCTAATATGAAAACGAACAAGCCTACCCAATGCTACTTTTCAATCCTACAGCTGTCAAGATTGACTTTCGAAATTAAACTAGAAGTATCCTCAAACACCGAGAATAAAGGGCCTCTATGTTTCCATGGAAATTAGCTTAACTTTATAAATTCCATGGAAAACAAAAACCTGCAGAGAGCTCCAGAACACACCACGTACTTAAAATTTAACAAATCAAATCCAGGTAGTAATTGCATATTGGCACAAAAGTTGCTTGTAATAAATGTTACTGCCTGATTCAACAGGCAAAGAGTGCAGCAGTTCCATTAACCGGTTGCGTTGATTATATTAGTTTCAGCGGCCTGCAATCGGCTACTGCCTCATCAGGTTGATAACTAACCTGAATCTACAGTGTATTACTGAGTACACTTCATTAGCAACTCACGATCGGGGGGAGGAAGCAAGAGGCCGACGACCGGTTGTGAGGTCTTTAGTCGTCGTAGGAGGCGAGAGGCGGCGTTGGCGCGGGCTATGGCAACGTTGATAGCGGTCGCCTTGACGCAGCGCTGCGCGTCCACTAGCCCAAAGGCTGTGAAGACACCCTTGGCGGAGTCGAACTCCACCTCAAAATTCACCGTCATTTGGCTGAATTCCGCCGACTGAGCCAGAAACTGCTCCGGTACCAACTGTTCCATAAAAAAGCATACACTGATTTGTATGACTTAAGCTCAAAAGGACTACCCTCTGGCAATCGAAGCAAAAGCAATCAGTACTAATGGTAGGCCTTGATAATGATAAACATTTGAAAGGGTAAGGTAGTCAGTGAATTTTAGGTGCAGAAACACTAACATCAGATCAGTGGGTGTAAAAGATGAGATGCTAGAATCAATTACCACCATCTCTTCAAAAAACATTTTCAGAAACAAATGATTTTTCACCCCATTATTGGCGAGTGTGTAGCTAATGAAGATGATCCAGAAGGGAAACCTAGTATCGAATTTGGTAAAGAGGGGCTAAAAGTCGCAATATAAGCGGATGCATCTCAAGATATGCATGAATTATCGACAAGATTTAGTGTTGCTAATCCAAAAGTTGGGGCATTTGATCGTCACTTCCCCTAGATACTTGGCTCCTTTCTGTAAACCGTAAAGAACAATTAGTCAAATTGGTGAGTGATAAAGTGATATGAAAAGGACCACGGAAACGACGATGGGCCTAAACAGTAACAGAAAAACAGTTTAGCACAGGAGATAATGAAAGATAAAGATGCACTTTGTTGGAGTAAAAAGGAAAGCCCTTCAAGAAATTCCAAAACGAACTGAAGAAATTTTATAGTTCAATCAACATTAATTGAACACCAAAAATTACTGATGTGAATGTTTGAAACCATGTTTGGCTTCAATTCAGATCGGAAAAAGGCATATGTTAAAGTTACTTGGCCAAGTCCACTGACTCCCTTGTCTTGGAAAGGGTGACGCCTTCAAAAAGTATTTTGACATGTAAGAGCACGACCTCTTCGTAGATGTGTCTTTTGGTAACAAACAAAGGAAACCATTTTCAAAACGGAGCAGATTCGTTAACAGGGGATACTAGACTTCATATAACTAACAATAAAAGACTACTTAGTTGAAATATCTAAAATTACACAGCTTCAACCACTTCAATTTCTTAAATTCATGTAAAGACCAAATGTATTAAGTAGAATTCTCTATTAACCTCTTCTTCACAGTTATACCTGAAGTGGCAAAAACGAAAAGAATGAAAACTAGTCATGCGAAATGAAGAAAACACCGGCGATGATTCATTTTAGAATCCACTGGGAACCGCTATATATTTCAAATTGCCAGGGAAATTAGGCTTACGCCAAAATACAGTTTAAATTTGTGGTTCATAGGGACTGCAAGATCATTAATTAAACTCTCATAGAGGTGAAATCTTTAATGCACTTTCCGATTTACCGCTTCTTAATAACGACGGTGCAGCTCCCCGAATTCGCATAAAAGGATAAAAAATGCATCAACTGCCTAGGTTATTAGCTCAAGTGAAAGTGATTTGCATATGAAATTTAAATTATTGTCCCAGAGCGCCCTTTCCCTTGAGAAAAGTTTGGCTAATAAGGGGTTACGAGCTTTGTCCAACGTTTGACGACAGTCTAGACTAAGGTTCGCAAAAGACCAATGTCAACTACCCGATTTACCTACTAGCGATTTTTTCTTCCAAGGAAAGATTTGGAGCTAACATAGGGCAAATAAAGAGCCTGGGTGATGGGATGCAAAACAAACTGACCGCGTTGTCAACATTGACAGCGATAGGGAGGGCGGTGTAGAGCCAGAGGTCGTGAAATGGTTTTGGGTTGCAGACTCTGTAGCTCTCCGCAGGGTCCCCGGGGTTAACCGGCTGGTCGGAGGGGATGGGCACCAGTGGGTCGGCCAGAAAGGGAGTTAGCTGGGGCACCTGATCCGCTTTGGGGCTGAGGCACAGGGTCAGGTAGTCAACGCCACTGTAGCCGGCTTCGCTACCGTACCAGGTTCGAACCCCGCCTACGAGGAAGTTGGGCCTTGAGAGAAGCACCAGCGCCTGAAACAACAGGTCATGAAAAAAGTAGTCAAATTCCCTAAATCACTACAAGCTTTCTTTAACTTTCCATAACCATAACTATGGCTACCCAATAAAATTTGATTCAACACACACAAATGAAGGTGCAGAAAGAGCAAGCCCAATGATCCGAAGTCGTTGCGTTTTCTTCAATAGCATGGACCAATTTTTAGAAACAACACTTAAAACAAACCACTTTAAAAAGCCTGGCCATCAAAAGCACATACAAAAGAAACCCTGTCACTCTTACAAAGTAATGAAACTTTCATAGTTATGTGGAGCATTTGTTCCAGTTCTATATTTGATTTTGCTACCCATCCCAGATTTTCACGGTTCAGTCCACATACTGATAGCAATCTTTCCACACGTTTATGAGACTATTTTCAGACTCATGTGCCTCGAATTCTTCAAGGATAACTTGAATGCTACAGCTAAGAGACTCGTGTTCCCAGAAAAAAAAACGGCAAATATTGCTCCTTATATCTAAAATTAATCAAATTAAAGATAACCCATGCAGAGGTAAATAAGTAAGAGCTGGTCATCTCAAATTTGAGAACCATTCCACTCTCACCGCCATATCTGTGTAACCAAAGGACAAAACTGTTACATTAACCTGTGACTGTTATAGTTGAGGTGGGACGGACTTTCATAAGCACTAATGAAAGTGACACCTAACCTCTCGCGCGGCACATGCTTTGGCCTGGAGTTTGCAGTCGGCAAGGGCCTGACAGATGAAAATATCACCGATGAGCAGATCGCATATGTACATAGCTTTGGAGTGCTCCTCGCAGGTTGCATCTATCTCCACATCCTCTTCCCCCTCCTCTCCACCACTATCAGCAATTGCGTCCTCTTCATCGATGTCCAAGGAATTAGAGGACGGTGGCTTGTTTGTCACGCCGACGATATTCTCTTCTGGCTCGCAGTTAGTATTCTCTGCCGTTACCGGGGACTGAGTCGGGGGTAATGGTAGCACTGACTCTTTTTCAATGGAAGGAGACTCCAAAACGACGTGCTGAAATTAGTAGATTTAACCGTAGAGATGGGTACAAAATCGCGTCGAGACATTGAAATATCGTACAGTGTGGTTAGAAACACTACTTTGATCTCGAGGTTGACTGCAAATTTCCCAGCAGCTGAAAATAAGTCTTCTGAGGATTTAAGTTGAAGAAATGTACTAAATGTAAGAAAAATTTGTTTAAACATACAAAAGAGTGAAAACGGGATTTCGGTCGCATCATAGGAGACAATATGGAATTGACTCGAAATTTCGTTTGAGAATGACGTAAATTAATAATAATGGTAGCCTTTGCAGCGCACACATTTAAGAGGTAAAGTATAAAGACATAAAGACATAACTAATATTTGTCAACAAGGATCGATTCCCAACGTGAATGTGTGCGATTTTAATTTTAACCACGATTCCACTGAAGGATGAACTAAGCGGGAGTAAAAATATTCAGCATATACGCAAACAACCTTCAATAAAAATTTTACTAATTTTCTGGCAATAAAACAAGTAGTCGGAAAATTCTCCGTTGGCGATTCCTAGTAATCGGTCATTCAATTAAATAGAAAATAAGAAGATTTGGGGAAGGGAGGATTCCTAAAATAAAATCATTTAAATTCTAGGATACGGAATAACCGTGCTTCGAGATTTCCAGAGACTAGGCTAATGCCACAACAGAACCCATAATCCCAAATATGTATGACTTCAAGGCCTTCCGACATTCCTTGTATTCGCACGCATTGCAAATGAAGAATATGAGTTGAAAGGTAAGCTTAGAACTATTCCAAATGCATCTGTAATATTATTTTATCAATTATGTGGGTTTTAACCAGAGGATAAACAATACAACTTCAAGCAATAACTGTCAATGGATACGCTTAAGAGTTTTTCCTCACCTCAACAGTACAGAATTTTGCATTATTTTACTACATATGTGACAATAAAACCTGATTTGAAAGGTTTTTTTGGGAAGGTCCCAAATGACAAATAAATAATGCTTTCTGTAGGTTCCAGTCAAAGTTTGCGCGATATATTGCTTACGAAAATACCTTTTTTGTAAAAGCGATCTGATGAGAGTCCTGCAAAAACAGATGGTCAATCAGTTCGGGCTTTAATTCGTCCAGCCCCAAGCCATACCCATATTCCTTGCAATATATTTTGACAAATAGTTGACTTGTATAAAGGAAGGTGAAAATTGCTTTGGAAGTCGGGGGAATAACGAAAATTAGCAATTCGAAAGATTGGCTAGTTGCAACCAATGGAGGAATCCTCGTTTCCTTCAGTCGGAAAAAAACCCATTTTGGCAATTAATTCCCGCATTGTCGTAATCGACAACATTAGAACAAGTGAGTGAACATGACTGTCCCGCTGAGAATGTAGAGAATGCAAACGATATATGGATCTACCCAGGCGAATAAAAATGAAAAATTACAAATACAGTGTTTTACAGTCATTATAATCTAAACAATTTTAGAGAATTTGGATACAGGACAAACATTCCGAAAATTCTTATTTAACAAGGATGATGCATCATTTTGATGCAAAGGGACTCGTGAAAACGACAGTCTCCGTGGATGGTTCCACTGACGCTAAATACGGCCACTTTATTTTTTTCATTGGAGTGGAAATAAACTGTTCGGATCGGATTTCACGCTTTTGAAATGACCAAAAGTGACTTTTGAATCCCTGGAACGTCAATAAATACTTCCAGAGAAATTTGATTTTTCAAAAAGACCATAATTGTAATGATAAACATTAAAATGGACAACAAAGTACGAAAGAAATCAGCCTAACTCACCTTAAGACCACAAATGAAGGGTGTCTGAGCTTTGGTGGGGAGGCGGTTGATCCGGTTGAAAACGTAGGTGACTTTGACCTTGACGTACTTCTCCACCGTGCTTTCTAAAGCAGCAACGTAGTCAATGTTGACGGGAGCCTTGGTGGCGGACGCCTTCCGCACGTCTATTTCATGCGCCTTCTTGCGAATTTGTAGCTAGGGGAGAAGGCAAAGGCATGACATAACGTCATAATCGATAACACAGTACCTTCCATGTAAAATGGCCTTTTATCAAATCAATTTTGCAATAAAGAACAGATTTGCCCGCCCCATTCAGTAATTTGACATTTTGGGAAAGTGTACTGACGGCGCACGTCAGGCGAAGATATTCAAAGTAAAGAACTATTTCAACGAACTATAATTAGAAATTTTGACATGGATCTTCAAAAAGCTTCCCATTTGCGGTTAATGTAGCCGTTTCTACCACAAGTGGGCAAATCCATCAATGGGCCAATTGCGCCAACGTCAATAGATGAGTGTGCAAAAGAACGGTTAGAACGAATTCCCCAAAAGAGTAAGTAAATAGGTCACCCTGTTTAGCTATTCCCCGCAAGGCTACATCTCGGTTAAATTAAAGTGCATGGACGACACTTTCACTTTGAACTCCGCAACGTGAAGGGAACTCAACGAAATTGTACGTGATATTTTAAGCAAAGGAAAGCATCGACCAACAAATTGAAGATAAAATGAGATAACTTCAAATGAAACAGCACCATCTGTAGGAAATTACCGCAAATTTATAAGAATGGCAGGATGACCGAAAAACCATATCTCAGAAACTTAGACAAACCAAACAAGTAAGACTTTTGATAAATAAAGCTTCAGTAAAAATGTTATAGCAGCTGCCCGGAAAATTACATGCAAGTTTAACGAATTTCTCCATCGAAAAACTTCAAAACATTGTAAAAATCCAGATTTTCGAAAACAAACTATGAAGAAACGAAACCGAGTGATGACAAGGGAGCTTTGTTTATGGGAATTGGAATGCTAGCACGGTACCTGAGGCCTTGTGATGCTAATGCACGAAAAAGGCACCACGTATCTTCTACGACGTAACAATACATTGGATGTTCAAATCTAGGTGCTATTTTAAGGAAACCATTTGTTATGCATACTAATTTATCAGTTATTCAAACACCATCAGAGAAAGGGGTTTGAGCCAAAACAGCTAATGGAATTCGTGTAGTTTTAGATATCCTAGAAATGAAATTATTTCGGCACCAAATTTTATCTGAAATAAAATATTTAATGGGACTGCCCAGTGCAAACTGAAAAACAGTCATTGCTAAATTTACATAGGTCACGACAATTCGCCTGTCAGGTGAAACAAAATTCAGCCTCAAAATTAAAACCTTGATAGCGCATTCAAAAGCGACGTTGGACTTAATGCTACTTGTAGTGGGGAATTATGAACCAGTCCCGATTACATTTTTGCCTATTCACGTGAGACAGGATGGAATGAAGCATCTGAACAGCTCACTTGCCTGCATCACACACACCAGAGTCTGTTTCCTTATTAACAACACAGTGGGTGGTGGAGGCGGCATCCAAGAGTGCGGCCTGTTGCGATAGTCCTCAGGAGTGATGTAGATCGGCAGTTCCTCCCCACCTTCCTGAGTCCCACCCCTGTGGCCGTTGCTGTTCTGCGTATCCATCACGTCGAGGGGGCAGGGTCGCAAAATCCCATAGGCGCCGTACTGGGTGACAGGACCACAGAGCTCCAGCGATTCGGCCACTTTCAGATCGATCCCAGCAGCCGCGTCCGCCTCAGCTACCGGGACAGGAGCAACCGTAGGACGAGGTTTGGCCGGAGGAAGGCACACTAGGGGTGTCGGCAGCGCTGCCACGGAAGCAGCTGCTGCAGCAACTGCCATTATCTGTTCCTGTTGCTGTGTCTGCTGGGTGATGATATACCTGGAAAGGAAGTTCTGTGCGGCTACTTGAGACGATAAAATCGAAGCTAGAGGGTTCATGCTCGCAGGAGCGTAGATTAGCGGTTGAGGATACATAACCGGCCCAGAGCTGATACGGAAGGGCGTTTGACAGGCGACAGCCCTATCACTGTCAGAATCTTGTTGGAGCGGTGGTGGTGGTGGAGGAGGAGGAGGGGGAGGCGGTGCAGGAGTATGAGCTGTGTGTATTTCGGTAGGGACTGAATTGACGTCGACGCCAAAATTCTGGTAGAACCACTGTTCGTACTGTTGCATCCAATTGGTGAGGAGCTGACGCACCTCTGAGGAGGAGATTTTGGAGACGGAGTTGGACGCGAAGTATTGCAGATCTGTGTTGGAAGGCCCGGCGTTGAGAGAGAAGGGGCCCTCACTGGTGGCGGTAGACGCGTAGTAGGCAGCCGCATTTTCGGACAGGAGGGCAGTGGGTGAGGGAGGAGGTTGAGGCACTGGAGTTGGCGGTTCAATAAAATCTTCCTCCTCTGTCTGGGTTGAGGCGTCACGACGAGGGACATTTCGTTTGCGTTTAACAAACGACTTGCCTACGACAGAAGCTAGCTTGCTCTTTGTACTCGTAGACGAGTCAGTAGATTTCTGCGCACTCGTGATAACAGCATTTATAAAGGCTCGGATATGTGCATCGACTTGTCTTGGAGGAGGCTTGACTTCTTCAGTTTTGCGTCGCTTGGTGCATATCGACGGATCTTAAAACCGGGGGCAAAAAAAGGAAGTAAGATGATTTGTTAACAACTGTGATCAGCTAAGAAGATAGAAGCTCCCACAGTTATATAGCACACAATCTGGATCTACAAGGTTATAGATTGCTAACTATGATGGAATATAATGAGATCGATAAGAAAATACCTAGAAATATTAACCCATACACACATTTATTGGCATTGTAAACAAAGTACAGGGAAGACCGAGGACGTAAAAGTCCTTTGAATCCAGTAAATGCATGCAAATCCAAGACCATGTGAGTGAATAAAATTTTGTTACTAGGAGCAAGAAACTAGAAAAGTACGGCACCAGCCACAAAATCATTCCATTCTACGCCATTGAATTTAATATTCAGTGGCACAAGCTGCTACCCGATTACAGTTTTACTAAAAGACGGAACAGCTTATTCAAAAACCCACCCATCAGAAAAAATATGGGAAGTAGCCCACGACTGCGCTATTTTCACGCATAAGACCTGGTTGACCTTGAGATTACTAAACGATTTTAAGAGTAGACCAACAGACTAACAAAAACGTCCATTATTAGTCATGTTAAGTATAATACTACTTTAAAACTTTTCCAGCCAAAACGATAAACTGTAGGGTTTCAATGAAACATGGTATTTTTTCTGAAGGCAGTTATTTTGTAGATTGATCTTCCATGTTTAAATCAGTTGCAGGTAGTGAATGAATATTTCAACCCTAAATAACTTTCCCAACCCACTTGTCAGTTAGTCATTCCACTTGAAGAAAACACCGATCATCCATACTTTGAAAAACCAAGCTGCTTCGTGCGCTGTGAATTTATTAGGTGGCTTTATTTGGAAACCCACTTCACTCATACTTTCATGTAGGACGGAGTTTGTAGATCTCCTCTTCCCCGGCCCTCACACTCTTAGAACACTCAGGTTGATTCAATTTCGTCATGTTTATTGGGATAAGTAAGTGGGGAGGGCAAGTACAAGTTCAGGGAGATGTGGACACGGAACCTGCCTTCGGGTTACGGAAAGTTGACGCTTCAACCACGAGTTTCGATTCGTACGCCCGACACCTCTCTGGAAGAAATATTGAAACAACATAAGTAAAGGTTTGTTAATAAATATTTTTGAACTTTTATTCTTGCGGGTTTTGTCCATGCTCCTATTTATTACCCACTTTAAATCTTATAAAGTACTTAATCTTTAAAGTTAGCTGCTTGATAAATGCCTCTTAAAACTATCTTTTAATGGCCACTTTACCGATGCTTGGTCCAATTGAATTGGTAATATTTTAAATGCTTTTTTTGTACCAGAAAATGTTCGCTATTCATTGCAGAAAATTTAGTGTAGCACAACCCCCGCTTATCTCCTCTCCCCAGGCTTTCATACCCATAGAACGTAGAGACTCATTGGATTGGGACATATTTACTAGTTAGAGTCAATGGAGATAAACACAGATTCAGGGAAACCGCGGCACTGGTTTGGAGATGCTGACTACTCCTCAATCACGGGTTTTGAGTCAACGGTCCAATTCCTCTCTAAAAGGCACATTTTTAACATAAGTATTGTGTCTAGGAGTTTGAGCTAAATTACGATTTTGAAATTGACTGAGCTGAGTCACGGTTCCATATCTTATTTGGCAAACTGTTTTAAAAACTCAAAAATTCGTGTTAATCCCATACTTAATTTATTGGTTCTGATGATTTAAAACTAACTTGACTATTACTATTGCGACAAATCATGGTTGACATGGCTCGTGCGGCTTCAATCTTGCGCGGCTCATGCTTGCCCTTTGCGTGGGTTCGCTCCCACGCTCCGGTAACCTACACTTATTTGAAGAAATTCACCAATGCATGAATTGATCGAAGGCCGCAGGATTTTCACGGGTTATTGCGTTTGTAGTAAATCACATTCTGCAATGATTGTTGCTCCCCCCAAAACTCGTGACCGTAATCTTGCTGGATTGTGTGATAATATGGAGAGGTGTCTACCCACTACAATCTACGGCGGCTACGGCTGGTTTACCAAAAGTGATTAGACGTTTACGCAAAGTAAGAATTGATTTCGGTAGAGAAGACGTGTGTTGCAGTTAATTGACTGCGGAAGGTAGACGCACTAGAGACACACAAAGGTGTCGTCTCAACCATACAAACGTTTGAGTGCGTGCCGCAGGTGTTTGTGCGTTGTCATCGCTTCGCTTGACTGCATTAACATCAGCATATTTTTTAGGTAGGTGCTAAGTTTTATTTGACTTACAACTCCTACAAGCCAAAATAATACTGGCCCCCTGGCAAATAGACCTTTTTATAGTGTACTAAACGTCAATTCCACCAGAATCAAGCCCATCCAAGCGCGTGTGCTATTTTGAGGACGGCTAACTTACCGTCACTCTTTTACAACGACAACTCCTTTATCATCTGAGAATATTTATTTGATACCGTAACCGCCGAATTGGATAGCGAAGAGTTTAAAGCCTAAATAAGCGGATGGTATATGCGAAAGTGTGTATTGAGCAACTTAAGCTGGAAACAAGCATGATTATACGTTCGCAGTATTTATTAAAATGTTCAGAAGTCATTAGCCAAAGGTGCCTCAACATCAACCGTTTTGATAGCTAGTGAAGGAGGATAGTCATAAGATGATAATTTTCTTAAAATATCCTATAATTTCGGAATGATGCAAGACGAGTGGCTTACGAAAAATACCAATGAGATATCGGTGGGCTTATTGATGGGTGATGCAGCACAAACAAGTGCCTTGTGTCCAAAATGTAGCGGAGGTGTATAAGTATTTTACACCTGTTGGTGCCTGCATCACCTGCCGATATGACCAATCTCCGAGTCTCTAAAGCGCTTCACTTCAATATTTGACTGCCATGACGTGGCAGTAGTTCGGGATTCTTGACATACAGTAATCGGGAAAAGTGGATGTAGGGTAATATTCTTTAGGGAAGAAAGATTGATCCAAGCGTTGCGGTAAATGTCAACCAACGTTGGTAAAATCTAAAATTTGAAGCGAATAATTCTACCCGCAAGTATGGGTACCAGCGTCTGGATTAAAAATCAAAGATTCCACAAATCTTAAGTAACTTGGCAAAACCGTTTCGTTTTTAAACTCTGACCTCTAAAGGAAAATTAAATCTGAATGAATGTCCTGTAGATTTAAAGCCACTCGTCTAATTTTTGAAAGCAGGAATCTAAAGTGTTATGTTTAGCAATCGGGAATGGAGCTTTAACAAAAGCGGGTGAAGTATTTAACATTGGACCCTTCCAGAAATGGGAAAAGCGTTAACCCTGAGAGTTACGTCTCGGAAACATCTTGGCAAAATGTGCAAGAACTTTCTTTGTACGTAAAAATAAAGAGAAACACGAGTGGTGACATCTCGTTCCACTGATAAGAAAAGCCTATCTAAATGGTATCTGTGTTGCTACTGATTTGAAACGTTGTGGTGTTGAAAAATACACTTGATTCATGGAGAGCATGTTAAACAGGCCCACCACACAGTTCGATCAACTGTTTAGTCTGGCTCATCGTAGCATCATAGTGCATTATGCGTGGGAAGAAGCTAGATCCATGGCGCGGAATGGGCTCACACAAATGAGGCTACAAAGTAGAAGAACTGGAGAATTTACAGAGCTTTCTAACAATTCGAGCTCTGGAGAACAAAAACATTTGCTAGTCCATAGTCCTATATAACTATCACTTAGGATTAATTTTTTAAAACTACTCAAGAAATGAGTGCTATTTGGATAAGGTTTGTGATCATCGCATTTGAGACAACAGTTAATACTTTATTTTCCACGGTGGCTCTGCTAATCAGTCACAACATTTACGGAAAGCAACGCTGGCACTTTCAAACATCTCATCAAATTCTCGCTGTACCATTTCCTGTAATTGATACATTACGTCTTTAACTCTAAGTTCTAGGGCTAAAATTGCAAAGAAACCGATGCATTGCACGGCAAAAGGTCTGATTGGGGAATTAACTGGTTTATGATACTCTTCAATTGCTTAAAATAATATGCCTTTCACATTCGGGGTAAAAGTCTTTTCGAAACAAGATAGCCGCTTCTAAAGGAAGGATGGGTAAGCATATAAACTGTTTTGTGTACGTTTTCAAGAATAGAGCAACTTCAAATCCTCTCCAATTATTTGTTTAGCTTCGAAAAAATCCTAATGTTCAGGATCCATTATTAATTAGTCAAGAGAATAGATAAAATTTTGCACCACAATGAATCTAATTCTGGTTTAAAAGGTGAAAAAAATGCTTATTCTTTAAATTCGACAAATCTACCCTCTAAGTGTACTGTAGTGGACCAGATTCGATCAGTCACTGGTGCAGTGACAAGCAAATCAATCCTTAGGGCAGTCGAAGGAAACGTCTTTTGTTAACCCAAGTAATTGCCCGCCCACTGGTTAATTAATCTTATCAATGGGAATAAAAATTAGGTAGTTTTCAAGCAATACTTTTCAATCTGCCGTTGGACTAGTAGCCTTTTTGGCTCTGAAGCGCAGACATGGTATCTGTGGCTACGTCAATTTAGCATCAGACCTAGGGAAGTTGGGAGCTTGGTGTAAGTCCGCATTTCAGTATCTAGTCTACGATTTGGGTTGCGAGAAGGATCCCCTAAGCATTTCGCTCTTTTGAATTACCATTTTTCCCGCTTCCCCGTCACAGCCGTAAGTGAGTGGCTGAATTACCAGGTTCATTGTAAGCTAAATCAAATTTTTTGAAGGTAAGCAAAAAATATTAATAGCATCAGCCCACACAACCCATGCCTGCCTTTTTAACATCAATTGAAAGGCTTGACAAATACACCCGTGAGCTATTGTAAAATGTACCTGGGAGAAATGAGTCCAAGTTCACATCGCCCGGTGGCAGTAACAGGCGAGACAGGAGTGGATAAGTATGGAACCTCAGCCATATTTCAGACTGACAGCAAAGATCAGTGAGAAGCATCTTTTATTGAGAAGTTCTGTTGGAAGACTACCTATTATTTCTAACCAAGCGTTAATGACAAAGTACAGCGGTTAATTTCCAGTTGAAACCGCTGCGATCCAGTACCATTTCTAACTCAGCTGATTTTCCGATTTCGAGTACTTAGCGGTGGTATTTATGGCAAAAAATTTACTTTTAAATTCGGAAACATTTGTTAATTATGGGTTAATAATGACAACTCGAAGTAATTCCCGGTCAGCATTTCCTAGGACTATGTGGGCAATTTGGCTATCCACTTTCCCTGTCCCCCATCAAAATCAACAGAAGCAACCTTTGGGAACATGACGCATGAGAAACAATCTGATCTTCTTGTCGTCCATGATGTCAAAGCGTCGGGCTAAAAGATCAATCATGCCTTGAAAGCCAACCACCCAATAAGTACGCTTTTTGCAAAAGTAAACCCTAATGCATACTGCGTTAGTTGAGAGGTTTTCCAGTTGATGTTTGACAAACCCCACTCCGTGATAAGCTTCTAACGTAGGATAAAACTCAACCCCACCAGTCAGTGTGCGTGCTGGGAAGTGACGATTCGCACCCAGGACAACAGACACGCGTTCGAGCGGCTGTGTAACCTACAACATACTTTATTTCTAAATATGTATACATCAGTTAATCAATATTACAGCATGCGAAGGCTTTTCACCCGTTGCAAAATGTCAGATCACGAGTCTGACCTCGAGACCACGGACGGAACACCTGAGTGAAAACTACCCTCTTCAAACACGAGCGTGATCTAGATCAGTCCAAACGTTCTCAAGTGTTTTTCTCCAGAGTAAATAGTGGGATTAATCCATAGCCCTTGCAACAGTAACAACAAGATGTGCACATTAACCATGTTTTTTTTATCGAAATTATTTAAAGCAGTAACGAGTATCGAGATTAGAATAAGAATACAACTTAAGGCACTTGATATGATAGATTAAGCAAAGCATTGGAGACATAATTTGCGTTTTGTTCGGTCGAAGTCGAGACGAATCTTACACCGCTTGCCTACTCATCCCAAATGCCCTTTAGGAATGATTCTGCCTGCTCATCAGTCACAACGGTGATGGGCAAGAAAGGGTTGGGGCAGGTCTGTAAGAATTTCTACAAAAAAAGAAAATGAACTGGTCCAATCCCATGGCCATTGAATAAGTATTCGAGGCACAGTGCAACCATCGGCTTACGTGGGCATTAGAAAGAGCGTTTCTCTTCTCCAAAACAGAGCAATCCTTGCCTATGTAGACGAAGAGACCCTCCTTGGTGAGGATTATGTAGACATCGTCGGGCTTAATGTCATGCTTGGAAGCCGATCCCTCGCTCACAATCGTCAACTCCAATTTTCCACTAGAGTCAGACAACCTGAAGCAGTCGTTATATATGACAAATGTAGACCTACTTGTAGAGCGACTTGATAACTTCTTTGGGAGGTTCTAGCTCTTTCACAGGTACATCGGGTAGCGCAGTCCAGAATTCGTGCTGCAGGAGAGGAGAAAGAAAATAAAAGAGATCCCAGTGACTAAAACACCTACATCCTGTGGTGTGTCGGCTTCATCCAAGACGGAAGTATTGCAGCGTCCATTACGCTTGCTCTCCAAATCCTGCAGAAAAGCTGCAGCCTGAAAAGGATACAGAAGCATCAATACAACTAACCAAAAGAAAAACAAACAGAAGATAATCAGCACCACGCCGCACCCACCGAGCTCTTCTCAAAAGCAGAGCACTTGGAGCCGTTAAACTGATAGGCCCGGCTGCCCAGGTCCAGAATGAAGACGTCACCAGAGTGGACGGATTGCTTGCTGAAGGCCACCTGGCGCATATAGGTGGTTTTACCTTCCTTGCAGAAGCGCAACAAACGTGGCCTGTACTCGTCTGGCTTTACATGGCGGAAACCGGAGGCGTAGCCACCCTTTAGGATGCTATGGAAAGACAATGGGAACAAAAAAGTAATCAGAGTTGCTCAGTCATCTGCTCTAGGCATCACGAGCTGGGCTTACACAAGCTTGTCAAAGTAGCTCTTGAAGAGTTGCGACTCGTAGCCTTCGACCTCGCGATGTTGGACGGCAGCATCATCGAGGAAGGTGTCCAATTCGACAGTCTTGTAGGCAGCGGTACCGTATTCATCCTAAGGGGAGAGAGGAAAGAAAATGTTAGAACGCACGCATGCATGAAAAGGCAACCACCTACAGCTGTGCTGTGCTTGCCAATCCAGAAATGGACATTGTAGAGCAGCTTGTCACCACCAGGGCTTCTCGTTGCCTTGCAGATGACGTAGGAATCGCCATTGTAGAAATTCCCAATTTCATCACTGGGCACCGGCTCGAGGGTAAATTGCTTAAGGAAAGGTAATGGCGGGTCAAGAGATTCATCTGCGATGATCTAGCTACTTAGAAACATGAAATCACACCGACCACTTGTGAAATTGAATTTTCGCCTGAGCTATAGGATTTTGAACCCAAATGGCATCTGATCTCTTAAAAATAAAGATAACGAACCGAAAAAGTGGGATTGTTACTTGATTATAACATACCTATCGGATATATCTCTCTACTCTAAGGGCATAACTGGAGGGCTTGAAATTGGTATGGTTCAAAGCTTAAGAATCTACAGCAAAGAGTGGGATAACGATCTCGCCGAAATTAGCTAAATGGGGTACTTTCTGCCTCCTTTCACATCCTACTAAATATAGCATAGACCTCAATCTTGGCATAATTTGGATGAAAGGCAAGCAACTTTTCCCTAAATTGAAAACAATTTATCATTTTATTTGAGTCCGACACTGGAGCTTATACACACCGTCAAGACGCAAATGGGAAAAACCTCTAGCACACCCAAGTGTAAAAGGATTTGGGATGTAAAAATATGCCTACAGCCTTATGGAGTACAACTAGAAATTGTCGTCGGAATTTTGGCGTCTGTATACGACCATGGATTACGACAATTCGCACTAATCAGTTGTATTTATTTATACCCATTCATCATGGAGCTGTTTCTGGAATTCCACATACGAACAGAATAAAAATTTAACTGATTCTTTAAATGAAACCATGGTTACAACCGACTATGCTGATGTAAGTTCCATACATGATCTGGACCAAATTTTACTAGCCCTGTGACGTTTTGTCGACTACGATATTTACACAGATGTCAATGATACGTTGGATTTCCCTCCTCTGATTTGTCGTTCACTTCCTTCTCTCTTTACAATAATGCTCCGCGCAATACCATAACTTGTCACCATTTAAATGATCGCATCAAAGAATAAAAGCCTGTATCCACAAGCCTTCATGTTGCAGGAGTTTGGTTGACTGCTAAAATCCTAAACAGAATATAAAGCAGCGCAACTGGACAGTCCCAGAACCTAGCCACGAAACCAAGTAAACCCACATTGACACGCCAGACCATGAGGAAGGGCGACGTTGCTCTGCCAACAGGCTCCCAACACTTCTCCGTCATCGCGGACTCCTCTGAAAGGCACGAAGAAGGGATAGGATAGACGGGGAGGGAAGCCGATTAACCTACTTTTTACCTGCCTATCCTTTGAGGAGCCGAAAAGCTCCATGTTTGAGTCTTTCCAGTCATAGTCCTTAGCTTTCACAAGACCCGCCATGCCTTCTCTACGTGGTAATGAGTGCGAGGGAAACTTCGCTGGCAAGACCCGCAAACACACCCAGAGCTAGCCTTCAAGCGCAGCAGCCTAAGTACCTACCTAATCGGGCCTCCGTGCGTGCAGTCTCGTGTGCAAGGTGAAGAACCAATAGGCGCTCGAGTTGTCCGCAGTTAACCGACAGGCACGCTGGGTGCAGCCACCAATCATAGTGGAGCATGATTCAGTGCAGTGACGTTACTATAACAATGGTGCGTGTAGCGACGGCACGCCCCAACACGAATGCAGTTGCTTCGCCTTCGTTTAAGGGGCAGTGAGTGAGGCGGTGCAGCGGCATCGATCTGCTATTTTTGTGTCCCTTTTTGGGAAAAAAACGCGGTTCTAGAAGTTACGTAAGCCAAGGGTTTCGAACCCGGAAAAGGGCGGAGGGTGTTACTTAGCTGGTGGTCTTGGGCCGGAGTTACCCAGTCCTTTCATGTCGAAATCGGCGAACGTAATGTTGAGCACTTTGTGGTGATCAAACGGCTGATCAGAAAATGACTGACGCGCTTAACAGCGAAAAGCGGTGGTTTACCCTGGTTTTATGTCCAAAATGTCGAAACAGTAGATAATGTGATAGCAGATGATTAAAGTTTGGTAATGAGCTTCGAGGGGACTAATGGTTGAATATTTTTTTGGACGATGGGTAGTTCTACCTCTAATTCCGACATAAATGACTAAGTCACTTCAAAGCGGGTCATCCAATCCAGGAGACGACATTGCCTTCTTAAAATAATCCACCTGAAACAATTCACTTTTCAAAGCAGTACATCACCATCGTATCAGGTAAATCCAGTTGAATGAGAGTGACCGGATTGATTGTGCACAGAACGCAAGATTTTTGGAAACCGACACAAGGTGAGACAAGTTGGATACAACAGGTAGGCTCAAATTACCGTTCCCGGCGTGGAGGCCTCGTAACCATAATTACAAATCATGTAACAACCACGGATCGGAAATTCATATTACTGCTTGAATAAGTTACCATTAGAAAAGTGGTGAAGAAACCTACCTCTTGACCTATTACATGGCATTTCGGGAGAGAATCTATTTAAATAAAGTTAGCTCCTTAAATTACTCTAGTACGAAAAGAGCAAAAAAATCAACGTGAATTAAAAACGCTAGAATTGGAAAAAATATTTTGTCGCCTACAAACGTGGTGGCTTTCTGTGAATAAAACCCGCATATTTAGGTTTATACCTTGAAAATGGATTAATCTCAAAAAGGCTAGCGAAGGCAAACGACTTCAATTCATTATACAAAATATAAAACTTGACGAGTTCAAAATACCAAAGTTGTGACTAGGTAGTGATTAGACACCTCAATGAGTACATGAGCAAACGGAAGTCTAGGCGGATTAACTTGAGCAAGAAAATAATATGCGTCACCGAAGATGTACTAAAAACTCAAGTGTGTGAATAACAGTTCATAAATGCAGACCTCAAAACAGTCGATGAACCAGGACTTGACTTACTCTTAACTGCATGATCCTTATCAGTTCCAAGAAGCGCCACATTGGTATCACACCAGGCGTAACTTTTAGGCTTAATCAAACCCGCCATGGCGCAGAGACCAAAAAAGAAGAGTGTGCCTCTATGGCCATACAGAATTTAAACTTCACGTGGTTGAAAGAAGGTGGGTGCATGTCCAATGGAAGATTTGTACTAAATTCATTGGTTGTAAGATGCTGACCTGAAACTACATCTATCCCTAGCCGTTTGCCAGTGGGTCGAAATGTGCCTAACCAATCAGCCAGAAGAAAAGGCGAAATAACTTACTCTTAACCCCTCTGTCCATCGCCGAGCCGATGTCGGCAACGTTAGAGTCCTCCCAGTCATACTCTTTAGGTTTCCGCAGGCTTGCCATATCCAACGTTTACGCGAAGATGGAATGATCGAGGAAAACTGCTGTTTTTATGTGACCACCCTATAAAGGCCTGTGAGTAGCAAATCAAGTGATGGTTTTGTGCCTACTGGTTGAAGAAAGCAGTAGTGAGCCAATTGGACTTGAGCAGAATCAGGCAGAAATAACTTTGACTGCACAGTGTCTAGCATGTGCAAAGTTGGTTTCAACTGCTCGGGCATCATAAGGTGGTCAAAATTTTCACAAAGTAATTTATGCTTATATCTGGTCACTTTGCTTAAAGTACAAAAGTCGGAAAGGGCAAGAGTGGCTCAAAAGGGCGTGATAGCTATGTAAAGTTATTTTGAAATACATTTGGTCAAATTTTATATTGCTATTACTGTACACCGTATTACTGAAATGAATAAATATTTTGCATTTGGAGTAACAACTAGTCACGTGTGTGAATTTGTCAAGGACTTAAGAACTATTTTATTAATAGACTATCCGTAAAGGAGATGCGTTCAGCCTTCTGAAAACTCCCGAATTTAAAGAGATTTTACTAGAGATGTCGACTACCCTCTTTGGATAATTTGTCTCCGTCTTTTGGTCCAAGAGAGCTTGGACTAGTCAAAGCACCTGTTTGCATGACAAAAGCTCTAACTATATTTGTGTGAACGGGTTTTATTTATGCTAACGACAAAATTTGGGAATTTAAATCACGTATCCTAAAAGGAAGACTTGAGTGCAAAACTAAATTCCTGGAATGACCCTGAATAGGAAAAGACAATTCCTACATCAACACTTTCATTAGCAGACAATGTTACAAAAAGGAAGCAAACGTTCTGTATTGTCAAGGTCTTCTGTGTAGCCTCCGTTATAAGGACTGCATTGACGCGAGTCGGCAGGCCTACAAATGCACTGTTATGACACTCGCTTTTCAACCGTTGAAAATGTGTCTGCATGCTCCTGATGCATTGGCACACGATGGACCAACTATGGTGAAGTGACTTAACACATATGATGCAACTGTGCTTGCACTTATCCACAGATGCATAATGTTTAAGAAATTGTCACGAAATGCTATTTTAAAATAAAACCATTATTACTATTTCTTTAGTAGAAAAGATAATCTCTACCCATGTATTAAAAGTCACCATTGTATGCATGTGTTGAGTAATTAAAAATGCGCGGGGTTCGGTGAGGATGACTTTAGTCCAAAGTACGGAGAATGCTGAGACTTACCAGGGTAGACAACACATGAAATTGTTTACAGATTCCCAACCGAACTGCACAGATCTAGGTGGACATTCTATTAGATGTAAATGTTTCATGTTAAGCCTCATTTGCTTAATGATTTTGTGCTTGTTCTTTGCTTTAAAACATTCAAATGCAATTTTCAGGAGCCATGTCTCTGTAGCGCCTGAAGCAGGTAAGATCCACTTCAGGTGAGTTTTGCCAGTAATAATTGAAAGTCCCATATTTTGAAGTGGAAAATCTGTCCCTTTTACATGCCATTTTTACGTAAAAGTAGCACCATAAAAGCATTAAAACGCTAGCGTCAACGTGTCATCTAGATTTAGACAAATTGGGAACTTGAGCGTCTGATTGGTATCTATGTCTAGTGAGGCAACTACCCGTCCGAAATTCACCTAAATCTGTCTGAATCCCTAAAAGATATGCAATAAATCGCTAAATGACAAGGAGCACGTGAGTGGGGTGTGAGGATATGCGTCAACTTTGCTGACCATTTACCCAGAAGGGAGAGCTGCGATATTAAGGACAGGGCAGCTTTTTAGGGAAATGGTCAGATGAACTAACTGTATGTGAGGCTAGAGGGTCAGGCGCAGCAGTTACTTCAGTCGTACGTGTAAGCACGTAAGGCGTGGATGGACTTCACTGCTTTTCCACTTATTCCGAATGCAACACAAAATACACGTTCAAGGTGTCAGTTGTTTGCGTGAATTTACAAATTAAGCTGCATGTGACCGACATCTGTTGCCTTAAAGGGGCAATCACACAATCAGGACTGGATGACCTTATGAACTCATTGGCACAGTGGTATTCGTGCACATGATCGGATTATTAGTGACAGATAACTAATCATTTTCACAGCATATAACTATTGAAAGCCGCGTATTTTCAAATTAATTAAAGTTGATAACAATTTTTCCGACTGTTAGCTGCGTTTATAAATATATAGTCTCAGCAAGAATGAAGTTGCCAACGCGAAAAATAAGCTGATTGACCCAATTTAGGGCACCTTACAGTCGTAAGTCATGCCTCAAACACAAGGTATTGCTAGGCAGTGTCATGCTAAACTCTCAACTAAAAATGACCTTTTCATCCTGAAAAAAGCTTGTCAATTAAGTACAAAACAGAATAGACTATGCAAACTGGGCGATTAAACGAGAAGGCTGGGAGAATTGCACCATCGTTTGAAATTTATGAATGAGACTGTCTATACCGACTCACAGCAAATTAAATTTTGGTCTAAGAAATTGGAGAGTAAATCATTTGGCATTGCTTAACTGCTTCATTGCAAAAGATCATTCAGCAGCATTGACAATTCACCCTTCCGTCCCCCTCGCATCTGCGTAACTACGGGCGTTAGCATGCAGATGCGGCGTTATTGCGCCATACAAAGCACATTTTATAGTTGTAACATTGTAACAATAGGAAAATATCGCGAAATGAAGCTAGAAGGTGAACAGCAAATAAGAAAACTGGAATCCTAAGACCAACAGAGGTAATTTTACCCATTTTTTCATTTGCTGCTAAGGTAGAATCGAATTGGACTGTCCCACTTCATTGGGTAAGTCATCATTACTTATGCTCGGTGCTGGTCTTGTGCGTATCAGTTGAATGAAACGGATCTTGTCAAGATGAGATGCCTCATTTCTTCATCTTTCAATGGTTGGTAAGCAAGCATTTTGGCAGGCCAAGATGCGGAGAAGGTTGTTGATTGTTATGAATTTAGGATAACTCTAGAGGTTTCCAAGTTTATTCCTCTTGATGAATACTTGAGCTAAGATTTTGAGACTCACATTATTTACCTCTATTGTGAAATAGCTCAATATTCTTACAGCGCCTCGAGACTTCTCTAAGGATGAAAGAAGACATGATACTCGAACAGAATGCCTGCAATCGTCCCACAGAAGGGCTAGGAGGGATAATAATATGGTCCAGAAGCTATGCCGCTAGGCAGAAATACGAAAGCGGAGCCTTAATTGTCCTTAAAACCAAAAAGAAGGGTTAAACAAATGCTGAAAGCATTACAATTTGCACGCAGTTGGAATGCGTCGGAGCGCATTCGTAGTTTGGTCCAAAGAAAACAAACTAAAATCAGAATTGAAATTTCTATTTTTGGCATAATAAGAAGGGAAACTTAACTAAAGACCAGCCCACTTAAGGTGTTTTTGATCGCAAAAATGGCAAAAACGGCCCAGTCCCGAAGTGAAATTTTACTTTAAAGATTTTCAAATTGTAGTCACAAAGTGAGACATTTACAGGTCCCGCATTTGGTCTCGATAATAGGCACACATTCCATGAAAATTTGAAAACATGTGTCATCCATCACTAATGAATGTTTTGAAATTAAATAAAGGATTATTGCATGATTAATTTACCTCTCATTCAAAGGCTCGAATTCTGTTTATCTCTTGCAATAAATCATGGCCGGTGCAAGACTTCAGATCTCGCCACTTCATAACAAATGAACATTACTTTTGATTTTCTTGATCATCACACTATAAACCACTTACCTACTAACATTTTCACTAAAATGCACTTTTCTGAACACAAAGACACTACCTTTTTTCTTTCACAGGGATGGAAACAAATGACTTAGGTGTGACACTTCAGCCTATAATTACCTCTCTTTCTTAGAAATTCCTTGATTGCCTTAGGTCACTACCTCGATTAACTTGTTATATTTTCAATTTTCTTGCCTACTAGAATTGGCATGACATTTCCTCGAAATCACAGAAAAAGTAGGTCCTCTGTTAGGAGGGGAACCTTGAAAATATGATACGGTTGTAGCTCCATTGGAAAGAACATTTATAAGCTACAATTGGTATCATTGACGCTTATTGATGAGGATAGGGGTTTCCGAAAGTTAGTGGCAGGGGACTTAATTCACATTCAAAAGGACTAAATTAACTTTCGGTGGCGTTATAGGGATTGTATCCCATTTAAACTATAGTTTAGGCATGCAGCGCCCCAAGTCTTTCCTGAGGATATGAGAAGTGGTAGTGCTATGGCAGAAATGGTATTGCTGCCGTACAGGAGGGCTGAGGGGCTACGGACATGGTTTGGGGACCATGTCGCTGGACGAAAGTATGATGGCCCCGGTCTTAGGTACCCGCGTAACAAAAAAGCAAGGTTAAACGAAATATCCAAGTATTAAATATATATATATATATATATCAGTTTGCAATAAGTGGTTGCATTAAATCCTGCCGTAAACGGATAGGTTGCGGCTGAAATAATAAACTTTATCTTTATGAGCTGGTAGCACAAATTAGACATAGGTAGTATTTTAATTGATTGATCGGTGACAGAGCAGACTAGCGAAGTATCTGGACGAGTGTTGGGTACGAAAACGCTAACCTGATCTCCTCAAAACACTTTTTACTGGAGTTTGGTGCATTCCTATGCTTGTGCAGTTTGCATAATACTTCGATTTAATTGAAACAGACAGTGATGTTTTTTTTTTAAAATACGACTTGATATTGAGTGACCACAAATTCATTTTCTTTGTAAGGACCCACACTTCATGCATTAACATATGACAAATAATCATTTTAGCATTCAATTTGATTTAATTTCAAGCATAACATCGAAACACGCCCGTTAATTTCATGAATAAAATAGTGGTGCCTAAAAATATCAAGTCGAGTGAGGCGTTGAAGGAATTCCTTTCCCCAAAACCAATCAAAACGTGCGCTTAAAGCTCTTGCGCTTGGCTAACTACATGACGTTCCGTTAAAAGTGATGCTGGCAAAAACTTGAATCACAAACTTGTGTTACTAATGCACATAAGTAAGCATAACCGAATACCGTCTTTCAAAACACTGAGTGAACGTACTACATGCTAGCACATTACGTTCTCGCAGTCACAAATACATTGAACAGTGGTACCTGTGCCCTTCATAATAGCCGAATGTTGAATAGATAGTTGACTTTTGATGATGAATTGAGAAATTGTAAAATGAGAAGATGGAAGGAGAATTTAGAAACGAGAAATATGCTTAAGCACAAATGCAGGTAATGTGATTCAATAAGGGAGTTTAGCTCAAGTCTGAGAAAAACGCAAGAATTATTGTTGTAAATACATTAGACATAAACTTAAAGTTTGCTGTCATGCTTCCGTTATCAATTTCAATTTATGAATGTCTTGAGAAGTTAAAGTATAGCATCACAAAATAGAGGCGATAAACAAACCCAAAACATTGAAAGTATCATGTTTGAACAAAGTGCATTCAATGCCTAATGCGTAGAAGACCAGAGGAAATCAAATAAAACACAATTCAGTACTAATCTCCAAAGATTGCTTATTTTTTACCTTTTAGATTTAAGTACCTAAAAAATTGGTTTTTATTTGGTACAGTTACAGATGGGGCGTTCAGGTTAAACCGAGAATCTTCAACTTACAAAAGAAGAAAACAAATTTTAAGGCGTAAGACCTACATTTATTCTTCGTCATGGTACTATTCTACATTCATGCACTTGCTTTAGAGTTCAAATAGTGTACGGCGTAGGCGGCTTGTTAGTAGGGCTGAACCACACCATGAAAGTCTGTGTAACTTCGTCCTTTAAGGTAAATTTGCATGCTCTTATTGCCTTAGTGCTTGTTTTGATTCTTAGGTGAAATGACTAACCTAGATTTCGCCGCATAGGAACATGTGATCAAGAAAACCCTGAACTCACTTGTCAAAACCCATCGGGTACTCTGTCCTTCTGGGCTTGTCCAAAACGACAAGCCGTTTTACGCTAACTGTTCAATGTTCGTGTGTGAATCTGTTTACTGCTATTGCAGAAATATTAATCACCTCTGCAATCGGACCATGCTGCAATCCCTGTGCTACCGGAACAAACTGACCAGGAAGATGTAGGCTTTTCACGTGCTAGGTAAAATTTTCGCAGGGATGATTGCTGAGGCCTAAAAATTACCACGGCAGGAGACATGACGAACAGGCGCACAGTCATCTCTAACTTTTGCGGTATTGGTAGGTTCTACCACTGAACTACTGAGTGTGCCATCACCGTACTGCGATTGAGTTCTTCTGTAGACTTTGAATAGATATCCGAGGCTTTTACGACTTCATTAACAAGAACCCTAAACATCACACGTAGGTACGTGTATGAACTACCACTTTTGCCAACCGTCCTGATTAAGGATGTCTAGACGACTCCAAGGCACGTGCGTGAGCCGACAAAGCCTATATCCCAAAACCAAAATTAGGGAATTACGGCGAAAAATTTTGATTTTGCTACATACAAGTGCAAGTTCAGGATAAATATTACGAAAAAACCGAAAACGTCTATAATGCGTAACTTTTTGGTGGATATGAACCGATGATTAAAGAACAGAATTTAAGAGGATAAACGGAGGATCTGGACAACCATTTCTACTCTCTTTAAAGGAGTAAGCATACCTTTCAACCCACATAATGATTGACATTTTTGTTCAATTTTAGCTTCTTCAACCTATCCAAGCTCAATCACAGAATTCGTAGGAAAAGCCAATCGTAAACTTTTTTGTTTCGCACAGAGTATTGCACACTTTTCACCTCCAAAAGATGCAGGATTTTCTCACCACTGGAGTGAAAATGTGCTGGTCACCAAAACAACCCGCATTTCATATGGGGTCAGTAGTAGTGGTAAGGCTAGCTAAAGCGGAAGTGACAAATGCCGCTGGTACTAATTTACACAAGTGGATCGAGGTCATTTCTCTCTGAGGCAACCCCACGACGGCATGTCCTCCTTCGAGCGCTCATCCTCTAGGTCCAACGACTACGACGGCAGCGACGTCGAACACAATGCTCGATGTGAGTGTATTTCGATTCACCCTTTCTACTCTTGGAAGTCTTTTTTTCTGCCGTTAATAAGTGCCAAAATTACACAAAATTAAGTAGCGGTGCCATCATTAAACTATAAACTATATGATCACGGCTTCAGATGAAGCACATTTGAAGTATATCGAATTATTAATGATTGTTGTTGTTATTCTTAAATGGAATGGTGATTTTAGTTTGAGTGTCACACTGAGTTCGCAAAAGAATAATCCCAACTTAGCTCTTTATCAGTGCATCCGTTTCCAAAAACTGTGTTTTGGAATAATATTCAATGTTTTAGGGGATTCTGCAAAAAATTATTACGGCAAAACTCATATTCCGGATTTAAGGCCTGTTAGATTTGCCTTAGAAAAATCTTTTTATGGTACTTGTTTAACGTATATTTGCGGAAAAAATCAACATTTTAATAAATATAGATTCTAGCTTCAAAATTAGGCAGGATATAGGCTTTGGAATAATGCTTGAAAGTGGTATAGCTCTTCCCTATCGGTGGTGGTGAAGGAACCGTCAACAAAAGCATGCGGTTAATTTAGGGTTGGTGTACCTGAGAGTTATGCCATAGGGAATTTTGCCTCCAAAATGATGTCAAAGTGCGATTACCTTGTCGCAAATGCAAACGCTCTTGGACAATCTTTTGAGGAAACTTAGTGTCAAAAAATTCACTATTCTGGCCAAGGGTTAGCCTTCCAATTAAAATCCAACATTCCTTTTTTTTAGAATCAGTTACATAAATGACTGATTAAGAAAAAAACAGCTAACAATTGAAGGCGTATTAAGGATGTTAGTTGCCAGTAGGATCCACAATGGCTTTTCAGAGGACATGCGAAGCATCAATCTCCAACGTTAGTGAAAATGCACTGAAGCTGATTTTAGAGTACACTTTTTATGCATTATTATAAAAATGTCTAAAGAAAAACTTTAATTATTGATACTTTATGGATTCATTGGACAAAGTCACATCAGAAGAGACTCGCTGATTAAAAGACCCTCTTCAGGCAACCGTTATTAGGCCCAATTCCAACATACTGGTGGTATGCATTCATGCAAGGGATAACATAATAAAGCTGCAGTAGATGTGGAAGCCGAACCAATCATTTGTTTAATGCCACCGACAGGAGTGTGCCATATTCGGCATTGGAATTTGGAAGAAGTTGGCTTAACTTAACCTAAGATGCGACTATCCATAGCTGCTATCAAAAATTCCTAAGGAAGGACTGTTGGGTTCTCCTGAAGTGTGGAGAACTAACACAGTCGATTTTTTCTCAAGAAGCATGCTTTGAATTTGAACAAATAGCAAATCTGAATTTAGATTCAATGGAGTGGATGTGCTTTTAGTTGGACACGTATATCACATGAGTAAAGCAGTGAATTCCATAACCTATATGCAAACGGTGATGTAGAAAAACGATCATCGAACGGGGCTCCCTTGCACATTGGGATACTCGATAACTTGCCTAAAAGAAGAAGCTGAAATTCAAGACAGCGAAAGCAATTACTATGGTATTCAAACACAAAAGGGAAGCGAATACGGAGTTTACTTTGATTGAATTATGCTTCTTCAAAACAGTGTCAATTAAAGCATTTGAATTGCTTGATGAACTGGTCGTTTAAATATTTTACTTATTGAATGTAGCATGTACTAAAATAGCAGCTTAAAACAATGTGGGTTCAATCATTGAGGAACAACAAAATATTTCAAGTCAACCTTTATAAGTAATAAGGTATTATTTGCTCAATTTGGTCGCTACTGATACCGATTGTGACCAAGTTCCTCCGATGAGATATTGGGTGCTACAATATCAGTGGAAGTTTAAAAACAGCTTTCATATCTTTAAACGTTAGTTGCTTACAAATAGGGTTCAGTTTGTAACAAGCAAAGCCAATGATTGCTCTAAATTGTAAAATACTGGGCAATTAGCGAATTGGACACTAAATAATTTAGTAGTTTGGTATCTGTTCTGATTGGGACATAGGTTCTTAGGCTGTAGCTACATCAAGCAACAAGATTGTGCTCGACGTCTTGATCAAAATCAAAAGATTAAGAGCCTAAATCAGATCAGCTGACGTCTTAATAGAAAGCACACATCACTTGTTCGTTAGCGCTTCATGAAAACTACTTGTTCCATGTATTTACATGCTCAACCCATGAAGCCAAGAAGGATTATGATAATACCAAAGCTTCATTTATCAACGTTTAATCTACAAAATTAAATTCAAGATAGTGACAGCCATAGGCAGTGTTCAGGCGAGCGAAATGGCCAACATTCCACTATGCGTGGGCATAACCTAGCCGTTCGCGTTTGCCTGAGCATCGTCCTTAATAAAGAAAAGTATGGAGAAGGTATTTTTCTATACAATACGAAGTGGGACAGAGTAAACTATGCAGCATTTATGCTAACATTTGCAGATGAAGGCACCAAAGATCAGGACAGTAAGGACCTGGAGTCGAGACGTAAGTGGCACCCTAATCCATTGAAAAAGTTTAACGGTAGAATAATAGTTTGATTTTATCTTCTCCGTATATGCCCGTTTTATATCGAGCGTTGTGGCTACTACAAGACGACCTTTTCGTGTACCAGGACTACATTAATTACCCACGTATTTAAACATTAGGAAGTAAACGTATTTCTTAATTTATATTTGAAAGTTAAAACAAATTCAGACCAGAAATGACTGTGTTTCTGCTTAGTTAATATTTTCTGCGCATAGGATAACAGTTCATTAGTTATGGAAATACTTTATTAAGGTGAGAAAGCAGAGGAGGAAGCGGCATGGGAACCTGTGAGGAAAGTGGATAAGGAACAAACACTGATCTGGAGACTAAAAGTTTGTCCGTTTCGCATTTTGTTACCACTTCTACGACTGTAGGATATGAAAGTCAAACCTGTTGAAGCACAAGATTATGGAATCTTTTTCAACGACGTCATCTACGTTGTGCTGAAAGTGGCTAATAAACAACGCAAAATTTGCTACGATCTTCACTTCTGGATTCCCTACAGGCTAATCAAAGTGAGTATTTTGAATTAAGCTTTTGATTTGGCAGCAATTGGGCTTAAAATACGTAGTCCTGTAAACTAGATAAAAGCATTTAATAGTGAACGGTACTCGCACATCTGCTTTGGTAAATAAGTTAAAATTAAAATCTTAGGGGAACTGAGTTTGCAGCTTTGTTTTATTATCAAACTGAATTTCAGGAAATTGGTCCTGAGCCTCCACAGAAGGTGATGGAGTTGTCCGCACTGCTAAACGACCAAGTCGTCTACCACAAAGAAATCGAGTATTTCGAATCTTCAATTCTGAAGAATTACTTCAAAACATTCATGTAAGTCGTCTAGCTACTCCCTTTTAACACTCTAACTTCAAGCGTTCTCCACGGTGGGCCTGAAACGGCGTTCGACGAGAAAGAGCCCAAGAAATACAAACCGCGTCTTCTTAAGTTCAAATTAAATCGCAATCGAGGAGAATTACGGGAGGTGCCTCTTTCGAAGAAGGCGCTTCAAAGCCATTACGTTTTTGTTCTCGACAAAGGTTTGTGCATGCTTCAGTGGAACGGCAGCTTCTGCAGTGAGAAGGATCGTTCAGGTGTACGTTTAAAGTAACAGCCATTCGGCAGACTCGAATCTAACACCTGGCTAAATGAAATCTAAAACAGCAAGAATAAACGATAGCCTCTAATTTGTTCATTGACAATTGCTCCACTTTTCGGTACCACTAGAGACTGTTCCAATGGTACAACACTTAAAGGCAATTTTGCATTCATGCAGAGGTTGTTTTGAGATAGACAAAGTCAGGATGGTAGCCTCTAAAAGCGCATTTAAGGAATTCGATGAATGAACTGAAGGCTAGAGTTTAAAATAACCTGACAAAAGAACAAATGCGACTCCTAAAAATGGAGTCAAGAGCATAAATGTATGCACATGATGAGTGATTTTCCCCTAAAAGGTACTTTGTGAAATCCAAATAGAACGAGTTTTCTAATCACTCTCAATATTCCTGGGGCTTTCATTGTGTACAAATGCTAAATAGTGGATGGGGAAATAAGATACCCCAGATCAGAAATACCACATGGTACTTGAACGTTAACGAGATGAACGGTGCGATAGCTTGAAAAGTGATAGCTTAGGGAGCCTTTGACTGAGGCACCTGAAAAGTCCCTTTAAAAGACTGCGAAGACACTGCAAGATAGTGGAAATTTTTGACTTGCGCGGGTACAGATTGATGAAAACAAACCCTTTCCTTTTATTTTCGAGCTGTTTTAGTGATTCGGCTGACTAAATTGTTTTATGTAGTAGCGCCCTATATGCTCTAGTTTTTGTAGTGATGAAAACAACATATTTGAGACATCCTAAAGGTAAGAAAGGTTAGCATTTGAAAACAGAGCAACTTTTTACCTAGTTTTTAAGTGCAATTTCAATGCTTTAGAGTCATGGTGATCAAGCGAAAAATTCCCTTTCTGTTTTACTCAATAAATCCACTTATCAATATCATGCGCAAGTCGTAGTGATAAGTGTCGTCAAATACCACTTTTTTTGGTAAAACTCTTTCAACAATCACATGGCATTTATTAATATGCTTGTTTTAAACAAGTGTCGTAGATCCAAACACGGAGATCTTTTCCGCTAGATTCGTTTATTCATTTTTGTCAAGCTCGACATCTGCTCCAGGGACAAAAGAAAATGTAGTGAATATGAAAAATGATTTAGTGGGCAACCCACTAACTTTTGAAGCATTTAGCCATTTGGCTTATGGTGAGTGTTTTCAACTGAAAATGAAGTAAGGACGCCGTACATGAGCATAATTTATTCTATTACATTGAAAATGCGCTTACATTAACTTGTTTCTTGATATTAAATGAAACGGCTGAAGTTTTTTTAAGGATTCCAGAGTTTTAACGCTTTTATGGAAAAAATTATTTAATTTTTTACCAGGCAAGCCCACACATCGAAAATTTCCTGAAACGCCGCAAAGGAAAGCTGACGAGAGAATTTTACGATGAAGAGGACCTTTTGGGAATCGTAAGTAGTTGAAATGCTGCTTCTACTCATAAACTGTTATTCCTGCTACTAACCGAGTTTACTTAAATTTGAAGACCTTTGGGGCAGGCAGAATGAAACGTTTGATGCAAACAAGAGATGGGCGAATGTTAGTTGAATCACACGCGGTAGTTACTGTTTACTGATACACTGAGCATATAGTCAAACCGAAATTATGTAATCAACTCTAACGCGACTGAGTTGACAGCAAGCTGAGCTCTGATCAATCATAGCTTTCAAAGTAACTGACACATGTCTGCTTCTTTTACATGGTTAGCAGGGATTACTTTACTTCCTATACGATGGATAAATTAATCAGAAAAGTCGTAAAAAATAATTGCATTGCAGAATCCCTTCACAAGTGTTCTGAGTGACGATTCGGTTGACCCCATGCCGACTCCTCCCCAATACATCGATAAAGCCATGTACAGGTAGGTAGTCGTTCTCCTGTGTTTTAACAGCAAGGGTATTTAAAAAATTCTCTTCTGGGCTTCAGGCTCTCTGACGACGATGGAAAGCTGAAACTGATTCCAGTATATCATGGACGTATTTCTCGAAGTGGACTGGACCCAGCCGATGTGAATTTTATTGACACTTTAGATGGACTCTACATCTACATTGGACCAACGGCATCGAAACGGGAACGTGAGGGTGTCTGGCGAGGGGCAGAAGTAAGTATTGAAATTCGGTTAAATGTCGCTACTTTGTGCTCTGGGCAAGAATTATCCTCATTTGACACGCTATCCAGTAAATGTAAAAATTCCTTTCAAAACTGGAGGCGAATAGGATCACCCATTCTGATGCATACTTCAAATTCATTCAGGTGTCACCTAGCAATCCATTCATCAAGAGAGGAGGGATCCGCCACAGGAATGCAACTTGGCAGAGAAATAGGATGTTTTCATTGGGTGTGGCTGTGTGGTATTTCGTGTTAGACCAATGAACACTACACCAAATCTCACTGCTGATCACCTCGTGGCTTCACTCCATCCTCACCCGCCTCGATCACAGCTCGGGGCTCCCATGTGGCTCATTATTAGGATTGACAGCCATTTGTTGATGTTTTGAGTATGTCTGTGCTGACCGATTTTATGCGTTAGAAAACAGAAGCGAAGTGGTCCCGTGCTAGCGAATAATAAGTAATAACCGCTTGCCATCAATCCCCAAAAGTAGTGTGTTTCCAGCTCAGTAATCTAAAAGCTAGATTTTGTTATTCTTACACGACGTACTGATGTGCTACCATGATCAAAAAACTCTAATGAATGTATCCTTTTCACCCAAAATTCATCAGGTTCATTTCAAGTAATTACACTTCAGCTCTGTATTTTTCCTTTCCAAAGATGTTCCGAAGTCAAAAAGTCCCAATACTAGTTCTTAAATTGTATTTGAACTCAAAACAGGGACTTTCTTTAAATGAGTGGCATTGCCGTCCTTCGAATATTTTCTTGAAAAGACACAGAACTACATCTCTAAACTGCCTTTTGTAGTCCGTATTTGTCATTAAATAATACATCAAAATTAAGTTCATAGGGCATTCGATGAGAAATTCGTTAATGCAGACTAAAAGATATTTGACGAGTGCAGAGGTACTAGCGCAAGCAAACAGCCTTAGCCCAGTAAAACGAGACAGTGTTGAGATGAATCAAATCGCATAGCCCACCAGCGTGAGATTTATTGGTCGAAACTAAAGAAATTTTTAGCATCTTTCTTTGCAAGTTCACATTTCAAATGTTGTCCCATAGACTACCCAGATGTTACACCTATGACCTGTGTGGGTAGTTTACGCCATAAACTCCTACCTCTCTCAATACAAAGCATTTTTTCCAGTGTCAAACATTCCCATGTGAGATTACCAAAATTTGTATGCGAAGTCACCCTAAGCAGTTCAATTCAAAGACAGCTATGCATGCCGCTGACCATAATTAACTGTTCTTTTATTTATCTTACTTTGGCCATTGTATTAATTCCTATAATTTGTTAAGGACATTTCTGCATGATTAGTTTAAAGCAGTGGACTTGTCACGGAAATGGACAAGAACTAACGACATTTGCAACTCCTTATTTCAGGAATATCTCAACTCTACGGTCTGTCCAACTCGTTCAATTCACTGCCTCAATGCAGGGGAAAAGTCGTTTGAATTCAATGAAATTTGGGATGATTACAACTAGTGCGGAAGAAACACCATTTTTTTCAAAATAAGCAATCAGATGAAGTTCTGCCAAATTTGCAACATTTCTGAAGTAAAAATAATATTCTAGTTATAGGTATTTTTTCGGCTTATCCAAAAATTAAAAATACGTAGTGACTGCCGAAACCATTACATCCTAATACAGGAGGAAGAGGTTGGGTGGGTATCTCAGACAAGATGACAAGGTTAAGCATAATATCGTTCAATAGGCCTAAAACGGTTCGTCAAAAGTAGTATCTACTTAGCGATAAACTTTGCCCTGCTATTGTGAATCAAAAGAGGCAAACCCGAGGCCTGGCTATGCCGTCAAAAGTTAACCGAAATAAGTGACTGCAAAAATGAAGCATTAAGGCAATTCATTTCCATCCAGCAACCTGAACTCCTTTATGCTAAACTCTAGTGTATTATTAATAGGGCATCCACCAATCTAGTTTGGACCTAGATAGCGTCTGTGATTTGATAGACTATCTTTTGAAGCCTATTTGATGTGAAGCGGTGGTTGGCATTGCTCGACTTTAGGAGAGCAACTGAAGTGAACAACAAGAAAGTGACGTTAGGGTGGAATAACTCAATTAGTCGCTGAGGTGCAACGCGCCTTTGTTCGGCGTAAGCTCCTGATTCACTGCCAGCAAGGCAGGTGCCAAACACTCGCTTCCTTCACCAAAAGGCCCGGAAAAACCTCGCCAAATAGTTTTTAGTTTATAGACGTAAATTACTCCCAATTAAAATGGAGCCTTTGGGGCTTTTTATATCCCAAAGTTTTCATTTCGATTAATATCACAGCAGACAGCACAGACCTGTTTTATGAGGTTGAATAACTGTTTTCCGTAGTTTTATAGTACTGAATTAGAATTTCACTTAATATCACCAATTTTTCAAAAACCGGAATCGAGCTGCATTCTTGACTAAAAGCGCAGTTGATAAATCAACAGTCACTAAAATCGAAAATCCCATTTTCTCTCCTTTTACGACAAGAAAATGAAAAAGGAATCGGAAGAGCACTAAGCGATTTTATTGAAAGAGACTAAACACTGCAAGGAAATTCCGCAGCATGAGCAATTTACCATCGTCTAATGTTGAGCATCATCCCAGATCTCCTCAAAGCCATCGCAGTAACACCCGGCACTGAAGACGGCGATTGACTTGTACGGCATGTTAGAATCCTTTAGGAATTTCTGCAAAGTGAAGGAAAGGAGGCTTAGGAATTCTTCTCTTAATTTTCTGAAACAAAATTCTGCCTAAATCAGGTACGCATAAAATCCTGTAGTAATTCGAAGGAGACGAGGCTTCTGGGACTCACATCAGCCTGAGTCCACACACTGTTCCTTTCATTTTCGTTGGCGCCGGGACCGATGTAGATGAAGAGTTCATGGAGAGTATCCACAAAGCTCACATCGTTAGGGTTGATGCCGCTACGGTAAACCTTGTTGGTGTACACGAGACTCAAAGTGAGTTTTTTCGAGTCGTCTGAGAGTCTAGTTAAACGCAAAGAAAGTTTATTTACGATAGTGACCTGCTAGGTCTCGTAAAATATGCCCAGGTGTAATTCAAAAGTTTTACTAAAAAAGGATTTAACTTACATACTTCATTAAATCTGCTAGCGATGTCAAATTACTACCCATGAAGAGGGGAAAGTGGTTCAACTGTGACACATTTTTCGGAAAAGTTCAATATATTTATAAACCTGCATTTTAGTTTAAATATTAACATATGTAAATGAACGAATCCTACTAGGTAAATAGCTAATTTACAGGTGGTAAAGGACGATGTTTTCAGAATTGAGCTACAGTTGTCTAAATGAGTTTATACTACTGCACCCTCCAGGGTAATTGAACAGTAAATTAGTCGTTGAGTTGCATGCTCCTCCATACACGCAGTGGGCTGGTTAGCAACGCCGGGTTGCAAATGCTTAGACGAAGATGGAGAAGCATTCCAGTTAAATTTACCTGTACATCGACTTCTTGAATTTGCTCTTAAGCAATCGCATAGGGCGTGGAGGCACTGCTGCATTACCCAGTTTGGCATAAAGTTCATTCTGTCAGTAATGCAAAGAAGACAGCAGTAATTATAAATACTTTCAGTACAGAATCAGAAAGCCAGTTAGAACTGACATTGTCCAGGAGATCCTCCTCATCAACGAATTCCGATGTGCACTTAGTCTTGCGCAGCTTCAGCGACTTCTCGATGTACTTTCTTGCCTTGAAGGGGGTGATAAAAAGCATAAAAGAACTAAGGGGATCTTTCAATAATATAATGCGGAGGAAAAGGTGCGTGAAACCTACAGCGAGTCGCTCTTCGTTGTCGCAGCGGGCACCATTCCACTGGGTCATTCTGGTGCCCTCGTCAAAGATGAAGACGTCATTGGAGTTGAGAGAGTGACGTGAAATGGGCACTTCAGTCACCTCTATGCGCGTCTTATTGCGGGTAAGCGCAAAACGAAGCAAGCGTTTTTGATATTTTTGAGGGTTTTCAGGGTCAAAGAGGGATTCCACGTTGCCCGAGAGAACACTGCAAAAAAGCTTTTATGCCTCACCCTCATCCAGAACTTGCCCTTATTTGCATGCAAATATTATGGGCGCAGTTGAAGACTACTGACAACTTGAGGTTTACGCATGTACTTTGCAAAATTTGAGGGGATAACTATGGACGATAGAAGTCCTTTCGATATCGTTACAAAAAATATAGTCATTTTACAAATATGCAATTACATAAGTATTTCCTCAGCATCGCTGTAAATAAACTCCAATTATAAATCTAGTATCACTTAATTATTAATGCTAGAGAGAATCTGTTCGAATGTCTGCAATTTTGACACATGAAAGGTGGAAGCGATGAGGAGAGGACAAGTATAAAATTCAATTCTCACCGCATTGCGGTAGATATATGAATTTCTCCTGAATATGCTACTGGCTTCGTAGTCATATTCTAGGTAATTATAAATTTCTTGACAATAATGTTTTGATGATCCACAATGCTTTCTTTACAGTGTTAATTTTTATAAGTGAGTAAAGTTGGATAAGCACCCTTTTTTTGAAGAGAGCTATTATAAGAAGTGGTGTTGAGGTTGGGAAGCACAAACAATTAAATGACTTGTCAGAGTTCTTCTTGCACTTCCTAAAGTGTTTTAAATAAAAGAATTAATAATATTAATGCTTATATTGATAAATCCCCTTTGGCACCAAGCAGCTAGAATGCCTTTCTGTATATTCTTTGTTGTAACATTTTATTAAATTAATAATATCTTTCCACCTATGAAATGTACCATTACACGTAACAGCACTTGTGAAGACCAGTTTAAAGGGATTTACATTATAAGGTTTTAGTGATCTCTTAAAATAATTGGCTTAATTAAAACCCAAATTTTTTGCACAACTTGGCAAATCGTAAAAAGACTGTCACAATTTTATAGGCATATTTATGTGGATACGAATAATTATGCCTCCAAGTTGTGCACTTTGTGCTTGAGGTTAATGCTAATGAAATAGAGTAGACCATGCGTAGGTATGAAATTGCAAAATTCCTGGGTAATTTTATTTAAGCTCATTAGGTCTACGTAATTTCAATTTTTACAGTTTTTCTTTTACATACTAGCAATTGCGAAATGGTGTGATTGCTATAAAGAAGGGCAGTCGGTCGGAGTCAGTGACGTGCTCATGGCCGCGTCTGCCCATTTCTCGCACGCACATGCGAAAGCAAAAGGCTACAATTCACCGTGCAGCTGTGCGCTCATCCCTTGGCAAGCGCACGAACAGATGGAGCAGACATTGTTTTCTCTTTGTATGTGTATGAGTGTGTGTGTGCAGGTGTGCGAATGTGAGGTGGTGCTTCAGCCAGCTTTGATATTTGCTACGTGCTCAAATGTCGCGCCAAATAGAGCACCTCTAATCTCGATGCACACAGAGTGCGTACTCAGTGGCTTACCCGAATTCCTTAAAGTAAGACTTGAACCGCGGTGACTCGAACTCGCCGACTTCTCGATGAATAACCAGATTGTCGTTCAACAGAGCCATCACCTGAGCCACCTTTTCTGGTGGTTCTGAAGACATTTTCTAGGGGAGAGGGAAAGGTCGTATAAGGGTGTATCACTTTGCAAATGAGAAACCGGTCAAATGGTGTAGAATTCCAACTCACTTGAGCGGCAGTGAGACCTATCCAGAAGTGCAGATCATAGACGAGCTTTCTGTTGTGGTTGGAGGTCTTCAAGATGGCATACTTTTCGTCATTCATGAAAAAACCCACTTGCTCCTCTGGCAGTGGGATTGCGGGTCCTTTATCCTGCAAAAATTACACAGCTTCGAGATATCTTTTTAAATTCTATCAGGAAGAATGCCGTTTTTTTTACCTATGCATTGTTAAATCTTTTAAAAATATAGTCTATGTAAGTTAGGGATTTCAAATAGTAAATTAGAGAAGACCGTGTTCTTGTTGGTTCTAATTAAGCCATTATAGCGTTGATATGTCTAATTCAATCCTTATATTAAATTGGGGAAAATTCTACAAATATTTGTGTTTCATTAGAGCGCAGATAGTTTACGGTTTCAATTTACAAAAAACCCAGTTTAGAGCACGCTTTCGCCTATAAATTACCATTATCTTGGAATCTAGTTTTGAAAAGCGAAAACTACCCTTTTAATTTGACGCATCTATGTTAATTGACATTACAGGGAGATGCGGAAAGGAAAATATGACTTACTTTAGGGCGCAGGTATGGAACAAATATAGCAGAAAACTATTTCTAAATTGAATTCCCCAAAGCCACTACCATAAGTATGCGATAAATATTGGACGGAATTCCCCCGATTTCGTAAAATATTAAAGTCAAATATTATTCATTTGCTGTCCGAACTTACCGGAAGACGCCAAACTTTGAGTACTTCGGAATTGATCTCAAGAATGGACTTCCATTCGGGGTCATCCATGGCACTTGATTCTATAAAAGCGAAAAGTTGTTTGGCAAAATAGAGGGATGGTATGCAGAGGTTATCAACCTACTTCTATTTTCCTTGGCAGTGGTAGAGTCCTGCTTTGACAACTTTCTTCCGAAGAGAGACATATTCAGACAGTGAAGTTAGAGAGGAACGCGCGACACCGAGGAAGGAATCCACAAACGACGCTTTTAAAGGTGCATGGCGTCGTGAGCACATCTCGAATTGGCCAATCGGAATCGGGGTGCTGGTGCACGCGCGCACACAACCTTCGATTGATGGTGTTTGTGTGCTAGAGACGATTGCAAAACATTTTATTACATTTCTTTTGAAGCCTTGGTGCGTCTGAATTTTGGGGCCAGCTAAGTCGCTGCTGAAACAAAATCTACTTTGTGGAAAATTGGTCGGCACCCTTCCGAAGTAGTAATGAATCAAAAGAGGAAATTGTTTACCCACACCGTAGTGGTCTTTAACTGCTAATTCTAAGTAGAATTACTAGACTTTTCATTCTTTTAAATAGAAAATTAATCCTTCATCTTTCTACCACATTACTTTTGCGGCTTAGTCTCAAGAAAGTGCTCTGGCGGTTGGTTGCAATTCCCTTTAACTTATTTCCAAATTTTATAGCAAGCGTCTAACCCTGAACTGCGCCGTGACACCTGATGCATACATTCATAATGTTTGTGGTAGCTTTCCAGAAGCAGTATAATCCCACACTATAAAAATGGATTGTGATTGTGACTCACCTAAAAACCTGCCATAACTCCTATAAAACACCAGATGAGAAGTCTGTCAAAGGTGTGCTCCAGGTGCTGAAAATTTGTAAATTGAAAAGGAAGGTGCTGCTTATGTAGGGGGCAAATGTGCTCAGAGAAAGTCACCCATAAGCAGAGGTATTTTTTAGTATGCATATTTATGTATGGCAAAACCGAGCAAAACCAAGCACTTTTGGTCAAATTGGACTTCTGTTTTATTAAAATATTCATTCCAGGAGCTTCCTCAAGCCACCGTTTCCTTTCATTATCTGCAGTTGCAGTATTTTGTGTGTCGGGCTTAGAAGGAACAGTTTGGTGGAAGTCAAAAGAAATTGATGAGTTTGTTGGGAATTCAAAATAAAGACAGTGAATTAAGGGCTTTAAAAAGATGAAATCTAACCTTTACCAACACTTTTAAACTGAATTTCAAACATGAATTGCGCACTTGGAAAAAAATATCATACTGAAAGCAACAACCACACTTTCGAATCACGTAATGAGCTAGTTTACTAATTGGTAGTTAAATATTGAACGGGCGCCTACAAGGACATTATCAGTTCCTTCTAACGTTGTAGATCGCCGTGTTTATTAGGACCTGGAAGGAGCACACAATTCTTAAACTGAGAAAAATTTGGGGCGTGGAAACTTTAAGCTGGCGCATTGTGAGAAATTCACAAACAATCCCTTTCTATACACACCTTGTAGGTGCCGCATGAATGATAAATAAGGCTTGAAAGCAATTTATTTGACTACACTTTGGTCAATATTACTTTAATATGCACAAAGAATTCACTACATCGGCAGTTGTGGTGAGCACGAAAGCACGGCTCCTAGTGAAAACATTGCTGCAGCGCCTATTGACTGTAGACTCGGGATCTCACACAAAGTGATACTGTTCGCCGTGTGAATCACCCAAAAGCTCCCAGCCAAAAATTCCATCCCCTCTTTGCAGACTACTTAACCAACTTGCAATCCTGTTTATCGATTGATCTGCGGTGCAGCTTCCATTCAGCACCAGGCGTAAAGAGTAAAATTCCGGGTTGTCAATTGGATAGAAAATTCGCAAACACCTAATCAACTCACCACTCACTCCTGTTTCAATTTAACTTATCACATTTTTGTTGGATTATCCCTAGTCTCACCAACTGCATATATATCCATCCCTTTGCAAACTTCAAAAAATAGGATCAATTAACAGTAAGAATGATTTTACTTGATAAATTTGAGCTACAAGACTAAATATGGACTTTAGGAGCATAGATAAGAAAAGTGATAAAATAATCGCCAACAATAAGAATTCTACTCAGCGGCGCATAGACGACGTTTGACTTTCCATCCAGTGTCGAAGAATGTCTTTTAAAACAAGTTACATTTTTAATGTCTTTGACCAGACTTAAGAGACAAGACTGCCCATGTAGTATGCATATCGTTGCATGTTAAACTCCACCGGTCTATTATTAAGGGCAATATTCCATTTAATAACATAGAAAAGTAAAAAATTGCACATAATAAACCGTTTTTTACTAGACATCTCCTCAATAACATGCTCTCTAGATAACGGGCTGCAAAAACCATCAGAAACTAGCAGTTAATACTAAAAATGGTGCTGATTGTAAGACACATTTATAAAAACAGGCCTGTTAAAGAAATTGATGGCTCACATCATTTTAGTTATGATTAAGCAGAAATTTTGACATTCTACTTTTTTTACCTATTTGTTTTAAGTATACAAACTTATTTGTTTTTAAAACACCAAATGTTCCTATTTGTATGATCGATTCGCTGAGTTGTCTTTTCGGTGCTAAATAATCGAAAGATAATATACAATTCCTTTTAATTCTAAGCGCGTGCTGTAACATTATTTATTTGCTTGTTCATTAATTAAGCATTAATCCGAATCTAACGAAAACCCAATGGGTTTTATAACCTAAAACGTGAATTTATCTTTCCAATATCTTCACATTTCTTTCGGCTTAGTTATTTACGCTATTCTCTGCCTTAAAAACGTGTTATAAACATTTAATATTTGCACAAGAACATCCAGACACTTTATGGTTTAAATACTTCGAGCTCAAATGTAGCGGCCTGAGTCTTTCCTGAGAACAGAATATACATTGTCGACGCACAGAAGGGCCAGGGGGTTATGGGCGTGGTTCAGGACACGTCGCTAAGAGGAAGTGCAAAGGCTGAGCCTTAAGTGCTTGCAAAACCAAAACGAAGGGTTAGACAAATAATAAAAGCACTACACCAATGCACCCAGTCGAATAAAATGCAGAAATTCAAAATCTGGAATTATTATTGCAGGAACTGGTCACTGGACCTCTTTTAAAAGGGTATCCAGCATTTATTTGCTCAAATTTAAAGATTTTACTGATAATGACCTACAAATTAAATGCCTTCGGTGTATCCTTCCTAACCTGTTTGTTTGTATGGTTAAAGATGGTGCAACAAATTAATTATCAAATAAGCTTATATTTTAATTCATTCCAGCGACTTTGTTGGGCTCCTCCATGACTTTGAAAAAGATGGATTAAAGAACCTTGTCCTTTCAGATTAAGCATCGTGATAAAGGCTGGTCCTGGGTGGTGCTTGTCGCCTCATTTTGCATGCAGCTGCTCTGCGATGGGACTGTCAGCGGCTATGGCGTCGTCTACGCCGGCGTCTCTAACGACACCTACTTTAGGAAAGGTAACTAAACCGAGGAGAATTTAACCCTCCCTGGGGCGATTCAGTCCTGTCTCTATGTCACAGCAAGTATGTTAAGGGCAAATAACCTTGTCCTATTAGCCCGATAATTCAAAATCCATGTGGTACATTGTAACGCAGAACTTGAACCTTTAATTGATCCATAATAAAAATCGGTCGTTACTTTGACAATGACGCTATCCGTCTACGATATAGCCCACAACATACTGTCAAATGTTCCGAAAAAATAAGGCCTAATAGTATTTTAACACTCTAGTATGCCACCAATCTTAATGCCGCTGGGAAGCCGAAAGCGTAGTTCTTCTCTGACGAGGAACCTCCTACATTTACTTTTCCGTATTAAGCTTAGCCGACCTGTTTGTGGCAGGAATTGTTACATCCAGTTAGGTTAAACTGACGAGCACGCGCCACAGACTTATGACCTGTTGACTTGCAATATAATCGGGCAACGCACATATTTGACGCCAATGTGAAAATGTTAGGACCTCTCAGTAATAATTCCCTTCATATTGTGTCGAGACTAGGAACTAAAACCGTAATTTTTCAAGGAATTTCTTTTTATTCCCGTGATAATCTGCAAGCTTACCTACACCGAAACCTGCTTTAAAACTTATTCCAATGGGCTTTAGGGACACTTTATTATATGGGCAAAATATCGAGATTTTGGCGAAATTTACAATTACTGGTTGTTGTCATGGAAATTGAAAGCTTACACATAAGCAGACTACGATATTGAAGTGTCTGCAAGAATGGGACCGTGTTTCGCAATGCAACTTTCCGATGGCACAGCAACCGCTAACTCAAAAGTGATCTTATTTGAAGATCTGTTATGAGCAATTTCAGTGAAGAGTACAGCTAATAAATATTTTTTTCAGCCTAAATCAAAGACTTGGTTGGAAGTCCAATTTTCGATTGTCATATGAGAGAAAACAGAAGCTTCGAGGGTTATGGGTGATTAGCAACTACATCATAGTGCTTAATAATCAGTGTCTTACTTTAAAGGACATATAGTATCTAACCATTGGCCATATTCTGCTTTTGTTGTTCATCATGCGTTAATTTTGTTTAGTTTTTTATCTGACATTGAAGTCTTAATAGGTTGGAAATAGATGTAATTTGTTGTTCTTAAGCGATTTTGAAGCTAAATTTACCGTTCGGCTGGTGAGACCCAAATTATATGATGCCTAAAGTTGTATACATAATCATTCATTTTGTAGAAAACAAGTTTACGGTGACTTCAGGGTGCTTCAAAATGATCTGGCAAGCAGTCACTAACATATAGTAATGTTGACCATAGAAACTGTAGCAGCCCGATACTCCCCTTAAGACTAAAGAAGACAATTCTCGGCAGAGTGTGCATTGTCGACGTACAGTAGGGGATTAGGGATATAGGCATGGCCCGCAGGCCAAGCCACCAGCAAAGGTGCAATGGGGGAGTCCCTATTTGGCCCGCTAACAAAACCATGAGTTAAACAAGCAATTAAGGTATTGCAGAAGTAATGCATTTTTCTTACGAAATTTACCCACTTCACTCACATTATTACCATTTCTTACACTGGTATTTTATTGGGAAAAATTGTAGGTAAGACTTAACTATTAAGGTCGGCATAATGATCGTAACAGCAAACTAAAATGAGTAGGCTTTGTGAGATCAGAACATTATTCCTACATTAATTGTTCCGTGTACCCTTTTCACAAATTAAGATATTTTTTGCTAATTTCAGTGGGATGTGCAAGTTTGTTGGTGAATCTGCTGGGGTCTCAATGGGTCGCCTGCGTGGGAGGTCTGCTCGCCGGATTTTCAATGATGGTGGCAAGTTTCTTCACGGACATTTCTGGCATGGTCTTTTTTCTACAGAGTGCTGTCTGGTATGTTGAGAAGCAAATGGATTGTTGGCATTTTACTCCATTTAGGAACTGTCCAGACCTTCATATACTCCGACAATGATCCCATTTGACCATTCATAGGAAAACTCCTGATTTGTTTTCAGAAGAACCTTTCTAAAACTTAAGAACACATGATTATGTACCCAATGGAGAGTTTCACGAACATTATCGGATAGGTCAAAAGGCAATACATTTCAATTGAGAAGAGACCGTGTCTTAAGTTAACTTATCGACTAACCAACTGAGCGGTAGATCGGTTTTATTTTTGGCACAACTTATGAGAATAAGTTGAGTTGTTTAGTCATCGCCTTCACCTCTTACAAAATCTTTAGGTATCCTCACATAGACTACTAAGATTTGATGACCATTTTCCTGGCATTAGCAAACGTAGTTTAGACATCTCGTGATCCGTACCTTACGGCCTTCCGATTTTGTGACAGCGAAACCAACGAGTGCCAAATTTTACTGTTAATTGCTTACTCGGATACTTGAGGCAGAAAACTTTCGTGCATAGAAGGAAAACAGAAAGGTATCAGCACTTCATTTTTCGCTACTTAGGGTAAAACGTCCGATATTTCAAATGTATATATGCACTGTAGTACTTCGAGACTTATCCAAAGACGAAAAAAGGCTTACGACCATGAAAGAAAATGTATCTCGACTTACAGAAGGGCGGAAGGACTACCGGCATGGTCCAGAGGTCAGGCCGCGAAAAACGAAATTTTAAACAGTCAAAGTATTACACCCACCAAGTTATCAAAGTTGTATTCGAGAATCGAATTCTGCCGTCATTTTTCCACAACTGAATAATTTTGCCAGCCTTTCGAGAAATTTTTTATCTTATTCCTGCAAATCAAAATACGTGTTAAGGTACTATGCCATTCCTCGTCTTCTCCTGGTCAAGGTCAAACGAGTTATTTCTTTTGTAGTGGCATTGTTATTATTTCATTTCCTTATTGATGGGATGACGGCTACGTAGCTAGTCCAAATTATTTCGTAAAAGCAGGATTTTGTTTTAGTAAACCTTCCGAGGGTTCGTCAAGCGAAAAATTTGCAAATATTTTATGCCCTTCGGGACTGTGGGGAGGTTTGTTTGAGAATCATTCAAATAACTGAAGAATGGAATCACATTAAAATAGAGAAGGAAAATGCGAATTTAGAAAATTGAATGCGTAAATACTGCAGACCACAAAACCGGTCCTGGTTTGTGTATCGAAGCCATCATCTCGTGCGTCAGAATGGGTGGGGTCTTTTAACTAGAAGCCTTAATTGCGCCAATGCTGGTGTAGGAAAGGGGACTCGCAGGAATATTTTAACGGGTAGTCAATGCTACGTAGACGTATAGGAACAAATCCTGTAGAGATAAGGACATCAGTTACGGATGTCTTCAATGATGATCGGTGCTAGTAATCTGGGAGTGCGGTACGTGCGCAGGCACCTGTTGATGGGGCGCTGGACACACGTGGTAATCCCCGTCTCTCGTATTTATGCTATTTCGATTGGCCTTAGTTTTAGCACATTTAAATCATTTTGTGCATGGCATTGGCAAATCAGCACGAGTTTCAAGACCCTCTAGAGTGCTTGGGAATCAGGCACGAAAAAGGGAGAGTTCTCTGGGGTTGTAGACAACTCCAGCGTTAGTAAATTAACTGTTACGAGAGTTCACATATAAATTATAGATGCAGTAAGTACTGTATTAGACATGATGCATTTCCAGTCCTTATTGGAGTTGATTTCGCCGTTTTACGCGTAAGGTGATAAGATTTTTGCGTTCAACTTCCTATTCAATAATTGTCGCACTGGCCCTGTGTATGTCCAAATAAGCCGAATAATTAGACTTGCCCACTGAGTACATTTCCCAGCTATTTTTGAAAAGCCGAAGATGTTTCAAAATGCGATTACATTTAGCTTTGGTTTAAAAACCTAGTTAAAGCATACTAAATAACTACAAAATTAGTTAACAGGAGATTTTTACGTGAAAAATTTAGCATACCGAGACTTACCTGGGGACGAAAGAAGACACAATAGTTTGGGCAAATTATGCATTACCGAAGTAGAGAAGGCCCGAAGATCACTAGCCGGGCTCGGAGGCTGTGACGCTCAACAGAAGCACAATCGCGGAGCCTTAAAACCAAAATAAAGAGTTTAGCAAACGGGCAAAGTACCATGTATCTCCTCTCTTCTCTTTTGAGCGTCGTCCCTGGTGCTCCCCTTGGTTAACCTCCTACATCGGCCATCACGACAGAGTCGGTACTGTATGAAAAAAACGTCCAAGAACTAACCGCCTCAGTCATCGAATCTGCGTTCAGCCAAAAAGACGTTTGACTGCAATTCTACAGAATCTGGAGTTTCATTCCATTTGGGAACAATGTTTGCGGAAAGGGGAATGTTCTGGCCATTTCGTATGTCCATCGGAATTCGTGAGAGCACTGGCCCAAAAGGAGGCATTTAATGTATGACGGGATTTAAAATAGTTCCGTGGGGTAGGGTTTCGCATCTATTCCTGTTTCCCACTTTATCCTTACTTCAGTGCTGCCCAGCCATGCCCATCTATCTGGCTGGGTTCTAATCAGTTAGTAGAGAGGTGGAGGAGGTATCCCGTGTTGACTGGACCGATATCTTCATGCAAGTACCGTAGACTGCCCCGTAACGAAATTTTTCATGAAGTTCACGGATGGTGTCGCTTCAAATGTCAATAGATTACCTGCAGACCACGGGATTGGGACAGTTGGTGAAGGTAGACGTCACTTCGAACCCTTCTTTTAGGAGTCGTCACAGATTTTATGGCACACCAAGGTTTAACACTTTAGCAATAGAAATCTGGGTAGTTGTCTATTAAGATCAGGTTCGTTCCACACTGCTACCATTGAAGTGCTCCGAGACTTCTCTGAAGGAAAAAATAAGACTTAATATTAGGGCGAAATATGTATTGCTAAGGCACGGAAGGGTTAAGGCTAAGGGCAACATCACCCAGCAGAAGTACAAAAGCGGAGCTTTGAGTATCTGCGTAACCAGAATGAAAAGGTAAACAGATAATATGAGCATTATAAATCCATAGAAAATTAGGATTTGTGGATTCAGTTACTCCAAAAGTTTCCCGACCTTTTGCAAGCATTAAAAATGGGTAAACTTATCGGAACCGCTTCCATCAAACTGTGTACTGCAATTGGCGTAGATGATCTATCGTGCAATATTGCAAAAATTGGATTCATGCAGCATTTTCAGAAGCACATATCCTCCTACAACAGATAATTATCAATATCCATGTTTAAAGGTAGAAATTAAGCGATTTTCTTACTTAAAATCTATTAAATACTGGTTCCCCTTCAGTCAACCCTTTTGTCAAAATAAAAATATATTTCAATTTTACATCCGACAGTTAAAAGTCACTTTGAATTTCGTTTAGGGATATCTTGTCGCCTAAAAATCTTCAATGAAGGCAATCACTAAAAGCGTTGTAAGGCATGTGAACCTGGAATTAGCCTGACTATCAATACGGAGCAGCCGAATGGGGGGACATTAGCATAAACCCGCGTTCACCACCATGGAAACAGAACCACGGACAGCCCGATTAACAGCCAAATCGTGTTTTAATTTACGTGACGCTAACTGAGTTCATATTATTCTCACTCGCCTTTCTCAAGCTACTTTTACTCATTCAGGCCTGGGTCTCGGTTCGACGTTCATTTGCGCAGTGGTTGCAGTGACATATTACTTTGAGCGCTACCGAGGAGTAGCCTCCGGCATTGCGTCTGCGGGCACTGGGGTGGGCTACATCGTGGTTCCACTGGCGCTAAACTCTCTAATGACCCGTTTCGACACGCCAATCGGTTGGAGACACGCCGTTCTAGTCGACTCTTTCATTTTGACCGGCACCACCTTCGTGAATGGCTTGATTATCCGACCACTAGAAATCGAGGCGGCCACCCTGAATGAGATTCTGGATATGGAGAATATGCCCACCTATCCCATTAACCATATTGGCAAAACCTTCAGATCTGGCTTGGAAACTATCAGAGGGTCGGAAGTTCTGGGGTTCACGGTAGGTCTACACTGATTAAGCTCTTCTTTCTTGTGCCTTTTTGTTGGAGTTATTTTTATTTGTTTTTACAGTCACAACCAAAAAACTCATCGCATCCGCTGCAAGAGCAATTGGCAGAGATTTTTGCCTCAGTGCCGACCATTCCAGGAAGTCAGTTAGATGGGAGTCAGCACACCAAGCACAGTGGATTGTGGGACAGAATCGTGGCCCAGGAGGTGGATGCTGCGAGACGGATTTTGGCTGAAAAACTTCGATCATGTGGTCTGTTGCATTGACACATGAATGTCGTCAAAGTTCCTCTAACTGCCATTATTAGCTCCAAAATAATTTCTGAACTTATTTGGGTTACCCAATTTTTCGAGTGAGTGCCATTAATGTTAACAGTGACGAGATATTGAAACTTAACCCCTTAAAAAAAGTAGATTAACGATGATAAACTTATTCATGTAAGCAAACGATAGTTTTTAAAATTTTTCTAAACGTCCTCAAAGCGCTAGCCCAACGTGTCTTAATCGAAATCCACAAAAATGAACTACTCTAGCCAGATCTCATGGTCCTAAATCTCAACCGAAATTATAATTCGAAATATTTTTTTATTCTTTGCTTAAATTGATCCTAGGAAGAATTTCTTCAAATTAGCTGAACTGGGGGGTGTAAAGGTGAATATAATTATGACTGGAAAAGACATTCAAACAGTTGAAGTGCTCCAGATAAGCTAAATGGTTTTTCCTGCTGCGATAAAAGCTGATGACTATCGCTGATGCTGAACAATTCCGGTGGGTATTCGTCATCTTCGACCAGACAATCTCTAAGATTTTGAAATAATGCAATTAAACACATAACGCAGAAAGGCATTTTTGAAGAAATTCTAGAGGAACATAATGCAGACCTTATCGGAGAATGTAGAGGACTTATTTCGCAATAAAATTAAGTAGAATTGGTCCAATTCCTTCAATGCAGCCCCCAAGACTCATCTGAAGACGAAAAAATACATAGTAATATTTGGACTGAGAATGTATTGTTGACTTTCAAATGGGATTGGAGGTACAGGCTTGCCCTGGGTGACAAGTTACCAAAACCGGGAGTTAAACAATTAACCAAACCTGGCCAAACCAAGCCAACCATACCAGTCATCGAATTCTCACACAACAGGGGAAATACTTGACCTCAACGTCACTGATCCCTCTTATCAATACTACTGATATGGAGTTTTTTTCCTAAGTGGGAGCAAAATTCAGAAACGGGGAATGTACCGGTCGTTACACATTTCCACGTCTTGTTGTAGGTACACTGGTATAAAGGCACAGCCATGTAAGGGAAGACGGGATTTAGCATAGTTCTGCGGGGGTAGGATTCCGCTTCTATTATTCCTTGTTACTTTTTCTCACTCAACAGATTCCCAGCCAAGCCTATCCGGATCCTATCCAGCTAGTAGAGAAGTGGAGGAGGTAGCTAATTTTAGAGTAATTAGTAGCTTCATAGAGAAACGGTAGACAGATCCGTAACTAACTTTTCCAAGTGGTTCATGACTAGTGCCGCTTATAGTTTTAATAGTGCTTCCACGGAAAGAGTGATTGAATTAGTTGCCAAAGCTGGACATCGTCTTTACACCTTCTGCCAGGGGTCGTCATAGACTTTATCATATGCGAAGTATGTACATCTGCCGTGCTAAGGTCCATCACCCGACAGTAGAAAACAGGATAGGGGTTCACCTTCTCCTGACGCCAATGTAGCGCCTCAAGACTTCCTTGAAGACAAAAGAAGACATAATGCTTAGGCAAAATATGTTTTGTCGACTTACAGAAGGAACCGGGGCTGCTTGCATGACTTAAGGCCAAGCCGTCTGGAGCTCTTAAGTAGACCGTTACCAAAACCGAGAATTGAGCAAACAATTAATGTATTACACTGCAAGTCCTAATGACGAGTGGCGTGCTTGAAATTTAAACACTTTCAAATGTGATACTGTATGCGGATTTGGATAAGTGCTAAAAATGAGCGCAGTTAAAGCAATTTAATTTTGTGAAAAACTGAGTAGTAACTGAAACGCGTTGATGAAATTGTGCAGTGTGAATAATCGTTTTTTTCACTTAAGCTTTGAGCAATGACCAAAGAGATGGAGACATTCTCAAGAGCGCTCCTGATGGCCTGAGTCACTTTCGACTGGAGCCGAGCTACCTGCATTCGAAAGTTCCTTTCTTCACAAAGACTGTAGTCGTGAAGCCGCTCGACCGTCCCGACAGTCTCTTCCCATCCAGTCTGCACATTCTGCCCTCTCTGGACCGCGGCATTGCAAACCGCCGCATGGATGTGAACACTCACCTTTAGTTACTGGAAAAACAGGCAGCTTTTGCTGATGATTCGGTCCTTCTAAGCACCGTCTCACCAACAGTTGCCTCCATGGGCAGTAATGTCAGGAAAACACCCGCCTCGCTACGACGTCGCCTAATATGCATATTCGACCTCACACTTTTCCACAACTTCTCCTTCCTCGTCCTCTGCTCCTCCTTTGTAGTATGTCAGCTGGCCTACTTTGTGCCTTTCGCGTACTTCTTCACTCTTGCTCTAGACGCTATACTGACTCGCAGCAGTGCCATGTGGCTCATTACCACTTTGGGCATCCTACACACACTGGGTCGTCTTGTTAGGGGTGCGTTAGCAAATTTTCCCCACGTGGACATCGTCATTGTCACCGCGATGTCGTGCCTTCTTTGCGCAGTGTGTCATTTTGCCTTGCCTTTCCTCCCCCACACCTTCATCACGCTTGCAATCTATTCCGGCTCGTTGGGTTTTCTTTGTGGTCAGTTGACGCCTCCAATTACATCGTTTTAACTTAATTTCTAGGCAGAGTAGGGTGCTGGTAGATTTTTCGCACGTATTTATTCTTTTACTTGAAAATACATTAAAACCACTTTAAATGTCTCGCTACGTTACCGCCCCAAATGAACACTCGCGCAAGATACGGTTGGGAGTTCTAAAGATAATCACCCCTGCAAAAACCTCTTCCACTGATTACCCACCACTTTATCAAGCAAAGCAAATTCATGTGTTTTTCTGTTCTCCTATATTTTTCTAAATAACTTTTCCGGAGTTCTTGGTTCTTTTCGATTGAACTCTGGCTTTGCAAATTAATCGCCTTCAACACTTCTGTATCAAGTCGCAAAAATGGATTTATTATTTTCAGTCATAAACTCTTTTAAAAGCCCATTCCCATTTTAAAGCGGTTCCTTGTCCTCTGCAACCTCTACTTTTCGTCCGCTTTCTGGGCCTCTCCAGACTCACCATGGCAGTGGGTAACTCTAGCATCATCAAGGGCATCGCTGCAGTAATCGGACCTGTTGTGGCAGGTAGGAGTGCCTTTCAACGATGTTTTTTGAACAGACATCTCCTCCAACCATTGATAATATTTCCTCATTCAGCTTACATTAAGAACTCTACTGGAAGTCTAGATGGTACTTTCTACTGGTGCGGCGGCTGCTTATTAGTGTCGGGACTCCTCCTGTTCTTGCTCTACTTGCCTTGCGAGGGCGCAAATGATCAGCGTGATCCGATGGGTGAATGAAAGCTAAATTAGAAGTTGCACCACATTTAAGACTTTCAATCGAGATGATTTTGCACAGTTTTGTTAGTTTTCTTAACTCTTCCACAAATCCGTGAGGCATGCATAATGAAATGCTAGCGTACATGCTTGATTTGCTTTATTTTTGGGTGCATTTTATTGGAATGATTGATGGTACAACAAGGTTGTCAACACTACAGGACGTTCCTGTTTCATGAAGCAGCAACCAAAGCAAGACAATTAGGTGAGCAGTAACCTTTTCAAACCATAGAAGCGGGTGTGGATTCGATTCACTTTATTATGAGTAATATATGATGTAGTTTACGGTCACGCTACGAACACTTTCAGTTCAAAAATTTCAAAATCACTCGCCGAATTTAGTTTAAAACTTCATTATCTTGTTGCACTGCAAAGTTTCAACATCTAAATGTCAATATTTGGTTCTTTTTGGTTCCCTTTAATCACGTTAAATCGTTATCCTGAGCCATTTTATTCTCACTGATGCTTTAAAGCTTTGATACTGAGGTGCTTGATTTCAGTGAAAATAAAATATCTTGCATGCAGCAAAGCCCGCTGCAGGGATACATAAATTGCGGCAATTTGTCATTCATAAGAACAAGATTCCTGATGTTCAATTAGCACTTTAATAAAAATAAGGAACATGTTTGAGAAGTTTGTGAAGCTACTTTGAATAATTGTCAACTCGGTGTCTTCAATGAGGCACGTCACAGGCTTCTATAAACAACTGACAATTACCTATTTGTCTTCTAATGTATCAGTCGACATGTGATATGAAAACACAGAAACATTTCGCATGAGCCAAATCCATCGGCAGCCAAAACTAACCACATAAAATTATTAATATAGGTCAAAAATGTATAGGAATATTTCTGCAAGTAGTAAGGAAACAGATCCTTGCTTGAGTTTCTTAGTCTTCTTTGACTTATTGCTACCTATTAGATGACCTTGGAGCAACAAAATGTGCATTTCTTCACGGAAAGGTCCACTGGATGAAATAGACTGGTTTGTGAAATGAGTAACGAGTAAGCTCTTAAACCAAAGTTTATCACCCAAGAAACTTTTAGACTTCTATCCATTACGATCAAAAATCGTCCCCTTACAGGCACTTCTATAAGTTACACATTTCCGATGCAACAGTTTGCTACTGATAGGTTTATTTCTTAGTAAAAATGTAATTCTGTATACATTTTTATAAAAGCAACCTACAACGACTGTAAGACCCTAATATATTTCTGCTTAATACGTTAGCCACCATCACTATATTCATTTGGCGACTCGATCTGCTAAAATTGGCTCACACATCATTTGTAGGCGACACGGGGAAAAAACTAGGCCAAATAACTGTTAATGCCATATAAAAAATAAAATACGTCTGAGCTGTAATGACTGATTTCCTCCAAGGAAGACTGGCGGGCGGATAGTAATGCCGAGACTTTAATTGGCGCCATTTTCAGAAAGCACATTTTCCTGTCCTTTAGTGCGCTTTTTCACACTGAAGGGTAAATAAACAAACCCAATCATATTGCAGTAATATTGCATGGAAAAAAAACGATGAGATAAAAACTTAGGAGGCGACCTCTCCAAAAAAATACTAAAGCAAGACACTGGCAAAGCTCATTATTCTATTCTTCTAAAGGCCTTGTTTCTAACCTACCCAATAAGAGATAGAACGGGTATTTTTAGAATTGATAAATGTACTTTCGGTCTACTAATAACAACAACAGAAAAATGTTTTCCATACAGTACATCAAATACCAGAATCCTTTGCACAATAATCTTTCACACAACGTTAGAAAACTAAAAACGGCATAAAGAAACTTTTGTGCCAAAATTAAGTTGTCATAACAGTATTATTTCGAGACAAATCCATTTGTCATGAATTTATGGTTGTGGGATTACGTCACGCTATAGACTCTAAAAACGTCAAAACCTTAATAACAGCAAAACTTATTCCAATTTCTGTAACCTTAAGCCGTGGAAATGAAAATTTTTCGATCAAAGCTATTTGATTCGGCAGGGTACCAGAGGCAATATTTTGATGAGAAGGACACAAAGAAAAACAAAAAAACGAACAAAGAAAAAACACAAACCTACTTTCTAAGTGCTTTAATTACAAATAACTTTAAAAAAACCAGATTTTAAATCCACTTGACTTGCTGAACGGATAACCGCGCAAATGTTTGGCGAATGTTAACATAAGAAACTGACTTAATAGTTGTGATGACGACACTAAATCAAGAGATTGTGGATGGGCTAAAGTGAAAAATACACTCAAAGTAAAGTGAATTAATAAATGGTTGCGTATGTGGTAGTAATGATTTGTTTGCTTAAATCTTTGTTTTTGTTTCGGGGGGATAAAGATTCTGCTAGTGATCATCCAGTGGGCTGCATGGGAATACAGATTTCGTTTTAGTATTATGCCATATTGCGTCTTCAGGAAAGACTCAGTGCACTAAAGTGGCTGCAGCAGGAAGCAAATCCGATCCTACAGCACAAAATTCCTTGATATGTCACTTTAGTGTAAACTTAAAGTGACGTAAGAAGGCTATGTACAGTGGATGGGAGAACCTGTTAGGGTCCCTAACGGAAAGGTTAAAAATGAAGTGCACGTCGGCAACTACCCCAATTCCGTGATCTACAGGAATGCTATTAACAAGGGAAGTGACACTAGCCTTGAATCATTTGGAAATTTTGTTATGGAGCTGTCCACGATACCTTTATGGAGGTGTCAGTCGGGCAAGTCCGCAACACCTATTCTACCTCTCTACTATCTAGATAAAACTTAAATAGTTTTATAGCCAAACAGCACTGAAGTGAGGACAACACGACAAGGAGGAATGAACGTGAAACCTTGTTCTCACGGGACTACTTTAAATCCGGATCTTTGCCACATAACACTACTTTTAGGCCGGTGATTCTAAGACTAGCGATGGCTTTTCTTAGGATACCTTTTGCGTCAGCCATCGCAACAGAATCGGTGTACTGCGAAAAAATCCATGAGCTAACCGTACGCGTCATGGAATTCCCATGCGATTAGGAAGATACTTGACTGCAACGCCACTGATCCCTCTTAGCAAATCTGCTGAATAGGGACTTTTATCCTGTTTGGGAATTGCGTTGGAGGACGGTGAATTGTGGAGATATTCACTTATATTCATCGCTGGTTGTAACCACTCTGGCCCAAAAGCAAATCATAAAGCAAAGGACAAAATTTAACATAATTCCCTGGGGATAAAGCTTCTCATCAGTTTCTCTGTACCAGCTTGTTCTCATTTACATGTTGCCCAGTCACATGTCTATCAGTGTTCTATTCAGCTAGTATTGACAGAGAGGTGGTATTCCATGCTTACCTAAGTAGTACTTCAAACCAGTATGGTAGACTACTCCTTAACGGAATCTTTCGAACGTTTTATAGCTAGTGTTGCTTTAGTTGTTAATAGCTTTCTGGCAGAACACTGAACTGGGACAATTGCCCGAGGTAAATCTCAATCAAAGCACTTATGAAAGGTTTTTTACCGATTCTATCACCCACAGCGCATGCGCCTCTTCAAAATCGGATTAGCTTTCCGCTGCCATCAAAGTAGCACCTCAATACTATCCTGAAGATGAAAGAAGGCATAATACTCTTGCAAAAAAATGTACTGTAAGGAATTGGCCTGCTACCAAAATCGAGAGCGAAAAGAGCAATTAAAATACCACAAACAAAAAGAAACAACTCCTAATTTTTAAAATTTATAGCGCTGGAAAGAGGAACTTATACCTGAAAATGGTATGTCTTTTGTAAAATATGCAATATTCTTGTCATCTGTTGCATTAACATAATATCATGTAAAATGGAAATTTGATAAATAAAATGAGGTTTTTGCGTAAATAATGGGAAAAGGGATATAATCAAGCAAGCTAATACGATAAAAAATAGATTTGTTTGAAGTTGCTACTAACCAGCACATGTAATCCAAGTTTTGCATCAATTATTCGTAAATTAAGTTTGGCACAAATAATTCTTCAATATGCAGAAAATAGTCGCATTTGCCCTCTTTCACTAGTCTTCTATGTGTTTCCAACATCTGAGGCAGTTTTTTAAACTGACGTAAATACAAAAATACATATGTTGTGATACATAAGAAACAACGTTCTTAAAGTCGAATATGCAGTCAAGCAAAGATTTTCTGCCTATGGTAAGCGGATAACGTAAGGTACACTCGTAAATAAAATTCTGTTATTTGTTGTAATTCGCATTTTCTAGATTAAATTATCTGTTAATATTACAGTGGACTTGGCTTGTTTTTGTTTTATAGTACTCTATTTAGTTTATAACAGGTGTTAGATTTATGCAAAAACATTTGTATAATATCAAGCAAAAATTGTGACGCCTTTTTGTTTTTATGCTTTGTTTTTACAAAATCGGCAAGTTAGGAGTCCATTGCGGCAGCTTGTAGTGACTTAAGTGTTAGCACTGATTTATTATTGCAATGGCCCTAAAACTTAATGCACAGAAAACGTTACCTGAAACTTGTGGTTTAAATCATTTTGCAAAATTGATTTTTGAAATATCCCAAGCAAAAGCTCACTTGTGGATAAATAATTGTGCCAGAGGGCGGGACATTTATGCAGGAATTGACTCTATGGGGACTTCAAGTAATCGCCAAAATGGTGTCTTGGCAAGGAGATACGTGAAAAAAGGAAGGAATTTTAGTGAATAACAATGAGTTTGTGTCGTTATTGCAGTAGCAAGCACATTCTTGTCGTTGATGTCACTTTTGGCATTGATTGGTTTCTGTATTTATAGTAGGTGAGTTTGCTTGTCCTCTAGTGTCACTATGTGGTTTCAACGTCAATAATGTTTTATCATGTCAAATTAACATGTCAGTTTTAAGTGATCGTCATTACTTATTTAGAAACCATTTTTTTGACACGCAATGTACCATTGTTATTTTTTATGTGCTTGTTCCATACAGTTACTGCACTCTAAGATAAGCAGTTTGATAATTTTGATCAGCCTAAAATATAGGTGTCACTGCTTTTTGTTTACACACAGTGTTGAAGTTTTTTGAATTTATCCTATGCTCAATACTAAAGATACTCTTAGCATTAAACATGAACAGGCTTTAAAACCAGTTCTCGCTAACACGTACTTTATTCCAAGTCTAGATTGAAGATCAAATTTGCTGAGAGCTCTTGAAAACAAATTGTCTGACTTTAGATGTTTATGCTAAGGTGCACTAGGCAACAAATAACAGTCAATTGAACAAACGCCTGCTGTATACAGACGTTCCATAAATGATTGAATTATCCAAATCAAAGTTATTTTGTAAATTTCGTGCTTTGCAAAGCGTTGTTTCTCCTGTTTTAGACAAAGAGGATGTGGCAAACAAAAAACCGAAAACTACAGCCTTCTAGCAAGCTCAGAAAGTGTTTTAAGAACGTTTTTCAAACCTGCTATGGCGTCACATGAGGATAAAGAACAGGAAGAGGCTGTAAATACGCAGAATTTTCTTATCTATCGTTTGGAAACTTGGCCGATTCTGTTTATTTTATTGCAATAGTAGCACCTCGTGCCTCATTTTGAAATTAAACCCCTGGGTATTGACTACTTTAAACTAAAGTCCGATTTTTGGTATATATAGATATTTTTTAAGGAAATAAAACGTTAGCGTGTCCTTTTTTACCTTGGGTAGCCAATTTATCATGATCGAATTTTAATTGGAATTTTATCCGATTAATCTGAGGCCAGCCTATCTGGTGAAGGTATAATGACCAAGACACCAAGTGGCCCCTTACCGAAACTGCGAGTTAGACAACCAACGCATTACAATATTCTATACATTAGTTCCATTTATAGTGAAAAGACACAGGGGTCATTTGACCAGTGGAACCAGATAGCTAGGTGTAAAACATCCTATGCACATTCCTGAGAAGATAAAACAAAATAATGCGCCGAAATTGCCTATCAAGTGTAATAAATGGAAAAAAATTGCTCAAATTCTCAGCAAATGAAACGAGTTGAGACAGAATCTAGTATCGCTTCTTCACAGGAAAATTTTAAATCGGACTCTCCCCCTTCTGTTGATTGCCTTTTTGGTTTGCATATTTATTAATGCCTCTAAGGCATAATCACTATGAAATACTTGTTTACGAAGTGGTCCAGATAAAGCATTCCAAGCTTATAACCCTTATAGAACGGTTAAAGAAACTAACTCAAATTCACTCAAGTTTGATGAAGGCTTGGCCACTTAAAATTGCTTGCTTTTGAACTAGAACCTCATGTATGGATGATATTGACTCATGCAATGACTTACTGTCATAAAACATTTTCAATTATGCTTCAAAATGCGTACTCGTATTTGTGTGGCTCTCACTTTTTGTGAATAGAAAGTATAGAGCATCGTGTTTTCAAGGCGATTGCCTTTAAAGTTAACTTGCTTGATTCAGCTATTTACCTTCGAGCCACTTTTACTTATGCTTGAAAGCATATAAAGTGGAATTAGTCAGATTGCCTTAAGCAATCTAACGTCACCATCTACTTATATTTTATAATAAAGTACCGGAGTTTTTTGGGAGGAAGGTCGGGGCGGTAATTAAGAAGTCGCAGATTGTTTTCGACTCTTCGTAGTTTCTTTATGAAACTATTCTACCATTTTAGAAAGCTCATTTACTTGGTCTTAAGGAGCATATTACGAGTGATGTATTCACCTCCAAAGGTCAAATAAACGTCTCTCCACAAATTCGCCGCCAGGACCTTAAAAAGAAATCGACAGCTACAACTGAGGTGTTTTGGTGTTCTAATGTAACAGCAATTGGCATTAATTCAACCGATGCTCAAAAACAAAAAGGACTCAATCATACTCAGACTAAAAAAGATACATGTTTACTTCATTGTTTTGAACTCAACCAATTTCCCTACATGCGATCTGATGCGACTCGCTATCTTAAGTGGGTGAGGGGTACGTGTGTGATATCCGGCTAAGGCTAGAAAATCGCGGCCCCATACTAGTGGCAAAAGTGTTAGGGTGCTTGAAATAAGGGGGTTTTTCGTGAATCCATTAGGTCTTGAGATGAAAGTGTAGGTATTTATCGCAAAATCACATTACTTGTCCTCTCATTTTGAAATTCATTCTTTTAGCAAATGCATTTTTTTAAAATCTCTTTTGTATCTTTTAAAGTATCAAGCACTGGTTTAGATTACTTTTTACGTTACTGGTGTTGGAGAAGTATAATCCCACGATAGTACACGTAATAGCACCGCTTTATCCGGCCAGATATTATTAGGAGGGGGGGGGATAGTTTAACAGCAAAGCTAAAGGTTTGGCTTCATTGATCATTCGGAAGTGTTTTTATCATTTACCTATTAGGCGTCCCTTTCATGATTGAAACTGGTATTTAAAGTGAGCATTTTACGTCTGAAAGAGGCTGAGGCCTTGATTAACCGAAATCTGTTGAAAGACACCGAGGTAGTGACGAATTACATTTTTGGCCAAACATAGTGCACAAATGCCACTAATTTTGTGGGTTTGGGGGAGCTTAAAAAACGTCGGCTTCATTTATTTGCTTCCATAGGGGTGAAGGTAGAGCAGCGACCGGTCGTTTTGTTCATTTCACTGCCACAAATAGGAATGGAATGGCTCGTTTAAGAACGTACTAGGAGAACTTCACTGCAGCATTGAATATGCCCATGCCCTGTTTCACGAGTCTTTAAATTTTGTTCGTCGAAGCGACAGAAAATGCACAAACATAGGCACTTGCGCTTATGTCTAAAGCTTGGACAAGTTCCATTAAGAATTCGGTAATGCTATGCGATAAATAATCAGCGTAGACGAAACCGGGGTAGCTCATAAACAGCTCAAATGCCTTATCTCCCTTTTACAATAAAGAAACCCGTAGCAAAATCTGAAGCCGAAGAGCCTTTAAGTCTCCAGGATACTCAAGAACCCGCATGCGCATCATCAGGGTTATCTTCATTGAACTGAATAAAGGGGCTTTAAAAAAACAGAGATTTCTTGGCATTGTCTAGCAAAAACAACGGAACACGACTGGCACCCATTCAAACAAAATACGCTTGATAGCATTAGGGTGCCAGCAAATACGGTGGCTGCTTAGTAAGGCGGTATTCCTCGCTAAGTGTCTGCCTCTTTTTGGAATTGACTACTGAATCGATGTTTGAATCATTCCTCGTATTTGTGCGGCGTCCACGTGTGCAGCTGCTTTGAAAGGGAATGAGGGGTAATGATGATTAAACAACTATTTCAGAAATATATATTGAAAACAGCTTTGCTAAAAGGCCTTATCAATTCTAAGACAATTGTTTGAAATCAGAATTGGATCGCAGCAAGGGACATTTCTTTTGATGCTATGGCAGTTGCGAAATTTAGTGGTTATGCTATCTCTCAATCGCCACGAACTCAGCACGCTTAAGGCTACGATCAACGAGCCATTGGTCAAATCGCCCAGTCACAGTTGCGAATGGAGTAGGCATTGAACCAGCATAATTGACTTGAAGACAAATTTCCCCAAGATGGACCAAATTTTCTCAATATCCTTGAACTTCCAACTTGTCCAAACACCTACTGGCCTATTTTAACCCAATTTTGCCTACTTCTTTGAGAAAATTCGTGTACAAAGAATGAATGCACTCAAGAGACGGATTGATTAGCAATGTAAGTCCCAGAAACGAACTTTATAAATAAAGTGGACAGTTAGAATTATGGTGTGGATTGACGAGGCAGTCGAGCAATCCCACACTTAGATGAAGATTGCTTCATTAAGTTCAAAATTGGCGTAGCATATTAAGACATCAACGTTTGGAAAGTTTCCCCCTAGTAATCAAATTAAACCTAACAATACAGGCTATTAATTTAAGGAAACGAGGTTTATAAGAGTTACACTCCTAAATTGAGGCTCATTCTGATGAAAACATATACTTGAAGTCTTCGCATAGGCCGTTAGGTCCTTAAGTATCGAATCTGTTAGACGAATTGGACGCAACTCATGGGGTCCTTTAGCTTGACCTCTTTTCATGGATAATACGGCTTTTACTGAAGTTCAATTGTAAAGAGACAAAAAGTGTTAGCCACTTTATAAAATTGACATGTCATTTCAGGAAACAGAGTCGACTTAATAAAACGCAAAATACACAAGTGGGCTCATTTTCTTCACGAAAAATAACACGCTATAAAGTCGACGTTCAAAAAATTGCCTTATAAAGCCAATCACCTGGATGGTAAGCTTAAATGACCATGAGCTTATGAAGAGGTGCCCTATTATCTAATCGAGATATTGTTTGAACTACAGATAATGCCGCAGTGGTACAAGAGAACAATACAACAAAATATTTGTTGTCCACAACAAACACTTGTTTTGAATGGAAAAATGATACGTTATCGGCCTAGGAGATAAGCATGCCTTTCTGGATATGCAGAACTATGACGAAAGGGAGAAGTGTGATGACTGAGAAAGACAAACATCTGGAACGTAGTCACATACTGAGGGATTGCCGAGAGGGTGGCGTCCATTCAGCGGTCCCAATCAGCTGTTCTCAACTTGTTTAAACATTACGCAATCTAAACAATTGGTAATAACGAACAAGTGTCCACTGGAATTGAGCAGGATAAACAAAAGTGAGACCACGACTCTAACAGTATTGAATCAGATGAACAATCCTGATCTAGATATAGGAAACCAACACTGACGAACCCTGCCTACATCTCAGTGGAGTTTTAGCAATTAGTAAACAACTCGTACTTCTCCTGGGGGTCCAAATATTTCGCGCAAACATTGAACAATACTGAAATCCAAAAAGCCTGTAAATGCGTTTCATTTTGGAATTTCTTCGGATTTTTGGCTTCTTCACTGTATGTCTATTAAAGGGAGTTATCAAAAGATTTAGAGAAATGCATTAATAATCATTCTTTTCTTGGCCACAGTACCACCTGTTTAAGGTAAAGTACATTTCGATTTAAAACCAGGATTCAATAACGTTAACAGTAAAAATGCCCCATTTGTCACACTGATTAATGAGTAAATGGTAAGTGATTCCTACCATCGTCGGTTAGTTTCATGCAATTTGGAAGAAGAAACAAGTTAAAGAGACAAAGTTAGATGTAGAGCCAGTTGGTATGCATAATGAGTGAGCAAATAGATTATAAAAAGTGGTCTGGAAACTAATGAGGGGACAAATCTGCCTTAAGGACAAATAAGACTACAAATTCGTGATGTTAGGCATATTTCAAACTAACATTTCACGCATCGTAAATTACGCTACGATTATGGGCGTTAAGGCCAGGAACATTAAACGAAACAAGGGCGATTTTGGTAGAGAAATCCAAGAAGGTTCCTTATCATACCATCATATAACATTCGCCAGAGTATCGGAAAATGGATGATTGCAATCTCGAACTTTCTAATGCTAATTACAGGCCATTGGAATAGGTAGGTGCAAATAAATACAAGTGATTGGGATAAAACACTTTGGAATTGTGGCTAGTGAGTGTCTCCTGCGCGAGGTTCCCAAAGGAAAGGTATTTTAAGGTGCTTGCCCGCCTTACAGAGTATACAAAATGCCACTCACGCACCTCGTTTGCACTCCAGAACTCAACGAACTCGACCTGCTCCTCCGCACACGCATCAATGTACCATCTTTGAATGCAGATTTTTAAATCCCAACGACGCTTTATTAACCAGGTTATATTCATGCCAGTTAACATAGGAAATTTTGAAATTTGCAGACCGTACAAATACAGATTTAAAGGGATCATTATCCAAAAATTTGCTGAATATTCCACCACTGGTATCTTATGTCTAACTAGAAAATAATAATGCCTCATGATACCGGTAAACGGACCACTAAAAATGAGGCGGTTACATGAAAGGCTGTAAAACCAAAATTTGTCCGCGTACCATAATGCTCATTAGCGTGGTTCCCTATGCTGTCTAAAATGATTAATGGCCAAAGTGGACGAAAACAGACGGTTTTCAATCACAATTAGATTCAAACAAATGTAATTAATGTTGACTTAAAAGAAAACAACAAAACGGGTGCTTCATACACTAAGCAGAACTACTTGATTGTAGTTTTTCAAGAATTCAAACTGTGGCGTTGTCAGAAGATTCAATAATTTTCATTTATGTATTCTTTAGATGCATATTATGGAATCCGTACTAAACCACTTTAAGTAGTAACGTCTTCTAGGTGAGAGGTAGAATCAAGATTCAATCCACGGGCACAGCACATGTTCAAGGAATTTCAGCCCTCGAAAATAAGAATACATTGCCAGAATAGTTACCCAATGGACGAAGAAGAGCTCGAGGTCCAAGAAATTAAATAAGTGGAACAAAGGAAAAAAATCTAAGCTAGAAGAAAGTGGGGAAGAAACCGACCCCATTACGCTTAGCGCTAAAATATACCAGATTTCGGCACAAAAGAGAACACTGAAGAACGCGTTTAAGTACTGGAAAGGTCTTACGCAAAGATGAAGAGCAATAACACCAATGAATTATCTATTAATGCCATTAATGAGCGGCACTTTGTCCAGACATATCTATTGGTGTTAACAAACACACGGAGTCAAAAGTGATTTATCGGGAAACGTAGCAGAAGGACATACAGTACACTGGCAAAATAATATCACGCATAAATCAGGGTAATTGCAGTGCAAAATTATGGCGGCACAGCAGAAGCTCAAAAAAATTCGCGTCAGGAAAATACTTTTTTACCGGAAAACATCCGAAATGCCGAAGTCATTGGAAGTAACAGAGAAGTAGGGGTATTTTAGTGACAGTAAAATAAGGGTCACAGAGACTTAAGCAAATCAATTAATATTAATACATATGTAAAACCAACCAAGAAAGAAAATGTAAGAAATGGGAGCAAAACCAAAGGTTGCAGGGCCTTTAAGACCCTAAGGCAGGCACGGGACTCCAGTAGTAAACCAAAGGTAGTTATAAAATGGGTCGCATTTTTTACTGATCAGAACTTTTTACAAATTTCACCGTATATTTACTGTCTGAACATAGAACTGTAGATTCCTCATCCCTATCAGGTTGAATAGGGGCATTTCGGAGAGGGGAAGAAGAACTCTCATTAGAACAACCAAGGCCTGCGTGACGATTCCAGGAGGATTTGTACTCCATTCCCTCAGCAAACTGTCGCTCCAGGTTTTTACCGATTTCTTCGACACCAACCCCAGCGCGTGCGTGAGTGACTGTCTTCTCACCTATCTGAATGCCGCCTGTATGCTTTCGCTGCTTTTGAGCGCCCATTAATCGTAGAAACTTTTCCTTACGATCGTTGGACTCGAATTTGACGTCTTCCCATGCATTTGCTGAATGAACACCAGAAACTCCGGAAGAAGAAGCCTTTTCGCTGCCAGCTTTATTCCCTTTGTGCTTGTGCTTATGATTTGATGGTTGTCTTGCACCTCTATCCCTCTCGGGCAGCTTATGCCTTCCCATTCTGGAAATGGACAGCAATAAGCTAACAACGCCAATAATCAGCCAATCAAATATGGAAGGCAGAGGTTCTAAAGGTCAAGGTTATCAATAATGCAACAGCTATAATTGCAAAGAACTTAACTCTGCCAAAAATTTAAAAAACCCTCAAAAACAAGGCTATAAAATTTTTAATAGGAAGCAAGACAACTATTTTGCTATTTGTTAGGCTGTTACATGACCTCAAATCAGCCAATCATTGCTCGATAGTTCGCAATTATACTTATCGCCTGACTGGACACAACTGAGCAAAGCAACCTTGCGGTCACTCGCATCGTCGTCATATGTGGCTGTTTCACTCCTAATTTTGTGGTCTATTTACACTATGGCGAGGTAATTTTACACATCTGCTTTGCCAAAACTGTTGCTTATATGGTTTTAAGGTGTGCGCTTGTTATCTTATGAATACATGATAAAAAACCAAATAATTATTGCTCATGCATTTGCAAACCGCTTTTTGAGTGCAAAAGTTCATGTTTATCCTGTAATAGTTCTGGATACCGTTTTTTGGGACTTTCGTTGTTTACCTCTCAGGATTTGGTCATCGGAGTTTTTTCAAACCGTTCTCTTTAGTATTCCCTTTACCGATTTGGTTGATGAGGAATATATTGCATCTCTCCCACCGCTGCGGTCACATGAACACATTTGTACACTGAGGGATTTGGAGCAGCATTATTTTAATTCTCCGAGGCCTCCAAAGCACGCGGCGAGGAAATTGCATCTTCCAGTTAATCACCCAATCAGGCGACAACTTTGGCCTTTCCTCATTAATAGATATCTGGGCACCTCAATTGAGGTACGTATCAGTGACTCTTTAAAACACAGGCCTGATTTCCCAACCAGCATTTCGCCAACTATTTTGATCCAGCTTTTTAATACATGGCACATGTGTTATGCAAAATCAACGCTTATCTTTGCATTAAAAATTACCTTCTCGTCATATAGGTAATGCAAAGCATGGGAACCAAGTAAATGTGTATTTTGAATTATTATGAAAAGACGGATAGGTCCTTTGAAGATTCTGATAATTTTGAAGAACCGATACTCTCCATATGTTCAATCACGTTAATTGCTCGCAATATCTTATCCACTTCGACTTTTAATATATTTTTGTACTCTATCCATAATATATGCTATCAGATATCAGTAAAGCTAACATATGGCAAAAAAATCATGTCGTTGGTCGCAGAGATGTGAACTTTCATCCCAACAAAGATCAAATCCGAACAGTCAAAGGAATTCGACTAAAGAAATCTTTCAAATTGATATATTTGTGTAACCACTAGTCAGACTAAAATGGACCAGTTTTAAATGCTTACTACTTGATCAAGACATATCAGTAATTTTCCGGCCACGAAAATTAGGTATTTGCGGTTTTTATAAGCAAGGCCGATAAAATGCGGCTGATACCTACGACGATGCTGTTGGTTCATCTATATGAATATTACTCATCCACCCATATTCATCACTGCTCACTTTCTCCCCGAAATCTATGAATTAACTATTCCTGTTTCAAATCCTTTGTAGGAAATAACTAGGTGCATGATAAAGGTATAAGGATTAATTAAATTCCGATGTTTTCATGCAGTTGGAAAAGGAAGATAGCATATTATCTTTGGGAATTATGCATTCGCCCAAAGACAGTCTCGCATTTGTCGTTTAATTTGTTTTTTAATAAAGATCTATCCCATCGTTGTAAGAAGGAAGCGACAACATTTCGAGGGAGCAAGACTATGACGACCTAGAGTATTGTCAGCAATAAACACTAGATTCTATCTCACCGTAGTAGTTTATCTTCATTATTCTGGGAACTTCTTCTTAGAGTACGAAAGCACTGAAGACTAAGACGCTCAGCAAATTCCGAGCTACTTACAATCTTATTGTCCAGCTTAATGTCAGTTCAACTTATCGTTTCGCAAAGGAGAAATGCACAATTATGCTTGTGTCATTACAAATTGTAGTTCACCATGATTTTGAAACTATTGCCGAGAAAAATAACCGATATAACGATGACTCAACCTCATTGTTGTTCGTAAATTCCAGTGTATCAACTTTTTTGGACAAACTAATCCAAATTGTGTGATCACGAGGAATATAGTACAGCTCAATTTTGAGATGCAATAGACTGTTGGGTGATATATGCTATGTTCGTTAAGGCAGAGGCTTGTTAGTTAGTTTCTAGGTCTACCTCTTTATCAAAGTTTCATGAATACATTCCAAAGATCAAATTATGCTTTGAGTTGGCCGGATGATCCTACGACGTATTTTCAGTGGCGTTTTTACTCACTTTTTGTGGGCCACATTCTTTCGTTACTAAGGCACTGGGTTCGTTTAACCAGCCGTATTTGGACTGTAGCCTAAAGGTCCTTGGTCAATGGCGATTAGGAGTTGAGCGTTTGTCACTTTCACTCGAATCGGGGCCCGAGCAATGCAATTGCCAGATTCGCTTTAACATCAGCCACTAAGCAAAGCTGCACAATAGTATGACAGTGGGTCTGTATTTATGGAATAAATTCAGAAATGGCAGCACTTCTGAATTTGGGTTCCGATTATTCATTTACGTATAAATAATATTACACTCAGAGCAACGCCCATGCTTAGTGAGGATCGTAAAGACAGTCAAAAAAATCGGAATATCAAATTAATTGTGGTATATTCAATGCGTTATATGTGTCCTTTCGCAGATTTTCTATGGCTGAATACTTATCCTAGTAATTTGGTGCCACTGACACTGGTTGATGAATCCTACCTAGTTAAAACTACTGGTCTGAGGTGTGATTCAAGTTCAACTTTTCACGTTTGTTGCGTAGGGTATAATACGTAAGGAATTGGTGGGAGAAATTCACGTATTCAGCTGCAACGTTGATGAATGATGGGACATTTATAATATGGATATTAGTCGGGTGACTATATTTGCAAATTTTACTCTTACAGTTTTCGCAGATAACGACGCGATCGTGTAAACACAATCTTTATCATATATTTCTTAAGTAATAAACGCATTAATGAAGATTTGTTCTGAGTTATCACGAACGGTACCTTGTTTCATTCAGTATTTATGCTCTTGTGTTCTTGAAAATATCAAGGAAATGTATCCCCACTTTTACCTAAACACTATCAATAATGTCGAAATGTGCCTCAATTTTTGGCATGAGGGCACTCAAAAATTTGACCCGTGAACCAAATCAACAATTTTACAAAGGCTGATTGACAAATAACACCTCGAGTTTTTATTTTTGTTGTGTTTCGACGATCCCCTTCCTGCATTACATTTTTGAGCAGGATATGAATTGGGAAAGAAAATGACCAAACCTAGGTGACGAGAGATGATATACTTGGCCAACAGGATATCGTAGTTTTGGTACAAAAATCTGCTTTGCTGGGACCCAAAGAGATTGTCGCAGCATTAAACACCTAATCGTCAATTACATAAGGTGTAACGTGAGTGGAACTGTCTTATCTTCAATTTATTTTTACATATTCCATATTCAGTGCTGAATTTTTCGATTATGAAAATAAAACCACATAAAGTATATGAAATTTTGTAGCTAGGAATTGTGAATAAAATTTTGCCCAATGTTCAAAGAATGGTATTTTAACAACTCTGTGTCTGCCACATTTAAGTTTAGACTCATCACCCATGATATTAGTGTTAGAAAATGGATGCTACAACTTTAAGCTTTTATTTTTATTCCAAGCCATCTTGGTAAACATCCCCTTCCACGTAAAGTTTAGTTAACTCTTCCTCCTTTTGAATAATGGGGGAGCTCCAATGCACAAAAAGTGACTCTGTCGTACCATTAGGTGAAAGCAAACTACATCAGTTGGATAGTATTTGAAAAACTTATTTAATACACGCGTCAAATTTGGTCAGCAAGTGGGCGTGATCCGCTAAGGGTACTTTAACGCTATGTGATAGATACACTTATAAAATGTGTGGGCTAGTACTTTTTCATTCTACTAATGTTATATTCAGAAAACGTGGAGATGAGAGGGTGCAAAGTCGACTAAAACCTGATCGTAAGGTATTTGGACAGAGGAATCTTGAAATTCCGCTTTTATTTTGGCCAAACGGATTGATTTTTTTGGTTATATGCACAATTACTCCTGCGTAGGATACTGCTCCTTTCTTGTATGTTATCTGTTTCAGTGACAATGAAAACGAATTTCATCTGCTTTATGTCGTTGTGAAGGTTTTTATTCTAAGTGAATTAAAATTCCACTGAGTCTTGAGTTCATTTGAATGGCTCATATTTTGTTTATAATAGTAACCAGCACAATGGTAACGCGTGAGTATATCATACTGTTAACGTGTATTACTTACAATAAAATCAAGTCGAATACCACCTTTCGTGTCATAGATAAATAGTCTGTTTGGTAAAATACCGAATAGTCTAGCTAGCGCGGATGTTGAAAAGCGACTATGGGTAGCTAACTTGCTTGGTGAAATACTGGAACCTGACGCTAAGAATACTCCCAGGAGAAGCAGTGGGCAACTGACTGAGTTGTTCTGTGCTGTGTATGCGAACGTCTAAATTGAGTGATTTTATTTACGTGCTGAAGGAATGTAGGAACGTTTTGTTACAGATCTTTAATTGTTTTACACATTTTTGGGGTGATTTCTATCCGTCACCAGCATGAGTTTTTATTTGTGGATAGAATCCAACGTCGCTATTATCGAGTTGACAATTGAGCACTGCAACTTTGTTAATTACTAAAGTTATAGGCTTGATTATTCCCTAAAATACTATACGAAAAGGCACCTTTCATCTATGTTACATTTAAAAGGGGAATTTCGCATGTTCGTTATTAATAGATTAACTGAACAGCCTAGACAACGTGTGGGCATTATGAAAGTTCATTTAACTTGGATCAAAAATCAGCTGTATGTCAGTTCAGCTCGTATTTGGCTTAACCCAGAAAGCTTTAAAAAATTGCTTCTTTAAAGACTGAGCTCCTTTTTACCTTCGATAGGTTAATTTTCTGCCGGTATTAAATAAAGTATTCTTTGTTCAAAAGTAAAATTGGCATGAGGAAATTTTGTCGGTAATTCAAAATTTCTTTGAATCGATTTTGATCTTTTAACTTTCTTTGGATTGTAAAAGTTGTAAGGAATATTACTATTTCCGCTTCTACTAGCGATTTAATTGTTACTGACATCCTCGGAATTTAATGATCCATCCAAGCTACTCTGTGGAATCCAACATTTTAAAATCAACATTGGTTTGGTCCTTTCGATGGATCTCGCAAAAGGACTAGTCTCTCAAATATCGTATTGCTGAAAGATTGGAATATAGTAAGTCATCTCCGAATTTAATGTTACAAATTATTGGTTATGCTCTAATCGTTACTGTTGTAATACCCGTAAATGAACCATTTGTAAAATATTTGGATTAGTGCTGCTGAAAATGTGATTTTCAAGCTCCTCATTTTTCTGGTTCCCTTTTTTTAAGTTTCCGCCAAATTTAAACACAGAAAATCTTAAGATGCTTAAAGAAACAAATTTTGAAGGATAAGTGAGTTTTCAAAAATCAGACTGAAGAAATGGGATGAAGTCGAGTGATAAAATTTCACTGTAGGCATGGCGTTCATCGATGAGACTAGCATTACCATGATGCAAATCAACCGAATGATAAATGGCTGGCTTACGCGCACTTGCAGAGTCCTAGCGACAGGGAGGAGGCTGGGTCAGCATTGCCTCGAGCTGAGGACGAGACGCCTCAGCCCTCTCCGGAGCGTCAGAGCCTGTTGGTCGGTCAGGAATGGGCTGACCGTCGGCTACAGCCCACATACCACCTAAACGCACGAGGGCAGGCCATCCACCTTGCGGTGCTTCACGACCTTGCGGTCTCGCGGCCCCATGTTGTCTACGCGCCGCACGTCTGGCCGTTGGCTGCCCTTATGTTGCATTACTTGCGCCCACGCACTGCCCTCGCCTGTATGCGTGCTCTGCTCGACGCAGCGCCAGACGAGCGCGTGGCGCAATCCAAGAGTCTCTGGCGCAGTCGCTGTCTCGCCCTCGAAGCCCTGCTTGACACCAAGTCCTCCACGTTCCTTCATTGGAGTCTCTTAAACTTCCCTGCAATCGAGGAGGTGGGCGGAGGGAAGAGTAAAGGGATAGGTAGAAGGAAGGGGAGTGTGAAACAGAAGCAGAGCGATGCGCTTGCCGCCTGGCCTATAGCCGTGTGGTTCGTGCCCTTTGAGTGTCTGGTGCCGATTGTGGACTGTTTCCTCGCAGAGGGCGTCAAGGTTCTCTTCAGGATGGGTTTTGTTGTAAGTCTAACGTTTTCATTCAACGGCTCGTTGAATTGCTTCAGGTGGTGGCGTGTCGTACAACGGAAAAAAGAATTCTTTTTAAGTCTCCCTTTCTGCTAACGCTTGGAGAAATTACTCCGCCTCTGACATATCACAATCTCGGAGATTGATGCAATTGAAATTAATCCGATTCCCCATAGGTAGCAGTGCGTTATGTAGTCTCGTAACTGGCTGTTAACTTTCAAAATAGTTTTAAAACGTCTATTAGTTCGATTCCAAACCAAAACGTCAGCCATGCTGCATAATCCATTTTTAGTTTGTAATGCTTTTCTAATGTCGTTTAAATTTGTCTGAGGTCTAGCGTTCTTTGCATGGCGTCATTTTGCAACAAAACTGAAGTTTTATTGGTTGTAACGTAGAAGTTTCCTTTGAATTGACCAGAAGCTTGCACATGGTAATTTGCATCCCAGATTATATTTTTCTACATTTTATATTTTGTGTATCTTCCACTGGCGATTTCTTCTGCTAGTCTTCCGAGATATTCCACACAATTTCGACCGAAATGATGTTATTGTTTTAACCTTTCATTCTAATTCCCTGTGGCTCCTCACGGGTAAGGCGAAATTGTTGTGTGCATGGTGTCTAATGTTACCCTTAATATTTGATTGCAACATTTTTGTCTGCTTTGTTCATATTTGCGTCTCATGAAACTTAAAATGTATGCCATAGTTTCGGGTTCAGTAGAGCCTTATTGGCAGTTTTTTCACATGTAGGTTACAAATTTTTCCCGTAATGTATTTATATTTGATTAAAAATCTTACACTGAAATGGCGTATGAACTTGGATCATGATTGTTGAACGTCATTATTTTTATAGCACTACATTTATTAGGGAAAAGTTATTGAATTTCAAGGTGCATTTCGTGTTCTTTTAAATAATTTTGTTTTGAAATGGCTAGCATATCTAGTATCGGTAATGGTCAACCAAACCAAGTTGAAATTACGGATACATTGATGCCCACAGTGAACTCTCTTTCGTGCACAGGTATCACGATCCCGCGCTGTAATACAATATACCGTACCATAAAGCACAACTTTTTATTCGACGTGGTATCGTGGCTTGTTTTAGTACAGTTTTTTAGGCTGGAAGTTGATCTGCACCAGATTCCTGCTCCAAAGTAACGTTCACGACACTTGTTTTTTCTTAAAAGCGTGGCTCATCATCTATGTTGTTTATTGGATTCGCGACAGGAGGTTTGAAATTTCGCGCTGAGATACGTTGTGGGCAATCCTCCGGAAAATTATTACAAATTAAGACATCGTTAGCCTCGTATAATCAAGAATTTTAAATCTGATTTAATCATCTACCAACCATTTTTTTTTCAAAGTAAACGTAATTTTACCAGCTTCATGCATCTGCACGCTGAAAAGTAGTGTTCAGGAGTTGAAATTGGAATTCTTTTACCGATCGGGATTATTGGGTTCTCTCGGACATTTGGGTGGGGGAAAACCTCTCCAGCTGTAAATGGAAGCATATCATGTAACTCCGATTTTATTGCTCTATAGTATCAATAAAGTGACCCACCTTTAAACAAATGCTGCCACCACTTTTGTCGAAGAACAGTAGGTCGAATTTGGAGACACCGTTTTTTACTGTTACTACATTATCCCCTTATCCAGCATCAAAATTCGTGTTCAAGAGTATCCTTATGCAGCAAATCGGCTTCGGTAGTGCCCCTCGGACCATAGTAGATGGAGGCATTTGTCCTCTCCCTATCATTTCACTTCAATTCACAATTTCTACTTAAGCTCTCCTCCTAAAAAAACGTAAAATTATCGGAAACCTTCCACAACTTAAAAACTTGTTGGTGAGCAAATGGCGTATTCTAGAACCCATAAAACAAGCTCAACTCCCGCAAACGTGTCGTTTTGATGTTCCAAAAGTGCGTTAAAGAGGTAAGGGGTAAAATTGTCACCTTTCAACAAGGGGAAGGAACTTTTCATTACAGTGGCGCGAGTTTTACTAGCAAAATCCTTGTTCGAGGCTTTAAGGTCTTTTTGAACGAAGTGCCGAATTCGCCGACAACGTTATGGATAATTTTCATAAAACATATTTTGACTAAGCGGTGAATAAGACCTCCCTGAGTTAGTGCTCAAACGAAAAACACGTCGACAATATTGTATTTCCTAGTTCAAGTAAACGGATCTAAATCATTCTAACAACGGTGAATTAGTTATATGATTCAAATTTCCGGCTTATCCCAATTAAAGGTGCAATAGGTAATGGCATTTTATCCAATTAGCACATAAAAATCAGGAAGTCAAATTTCTTTTCTTGAATACTACTAGCAATGAATTGTTCAGAGCCACCCTGTTAATGCGTTCATTGTTGCACTACTCCTGCAGGCGGGCCACATTTGGCGTGTGCATTAATCAAGTCCGGGTAAACAGATGAATATGTTTACAGCGTTTCGCTGTCGTAACTTAATTTCACATTGTTTTTTTTAGCGTAATGGACTTGAACACTGTGAAGACTAATGGGAGTGCCTGCAATTATAAGATGTAAAAATGTAAAATTTCTTTTAAATGGAAAAGGCCTTTTTAAATATTTAAAATATTTGGGTTTTTTGAGCGTGGCCTCTCCTAATATGATGTTGCTTAATTATTTTTCACTAACTTAAATAGGGATAGAGAGTCTAGTTTGTTCATTGAATGTTTTTGGATAACTTTAAAGCTGTGAGATCCAAGTTTTTTTTTCGTCGTTTTACCGATTGTTTAATTTATTTAATTTCCATTTAATAGGTTGAAATTAATCAATCATAATTCATGACTGTCATTTGTCGTGAACCTAGTAATGGTATCTGAAATACCGGCCAGTCTCCAGTTAAAGCGAATCTTCTCTTTGCTTTGAGACTTTGCAAGGAGTTATTGAATGCAAAGAATGTCCAATTTTGATATCGTTTCCTCATTTCTTAAAGGGGATCCTTTTAAACAAGTTTCCTTTAGTTGATGGTAACTCTTGAAATCAAGTTTTAATCCCATTAATTAGAATAGCCTTTGGCGCTTCTCTGTTTTGTCATCTGGGGGATTGATCGTTACTGGGGCAGTGACATGGAACCACTTCGGCTTTGTCTTTGATCTTTTGAATGTCTGTTTACATAGGATGGCGGTGGGCATTCGTGCACACTACTAACTCTAGAGGTATGTGATTTTATGCTTCGCATTCTAAGTTTTGTCATGAAAACAATATTTTGAAAGAGAGAAAGGTAGTGGTGGTGATGGCAAAATTATTGTTGCTGGTTTTGTAGGGAAATGTAATTAGATGATACGATGGAAGGCAGTCAAATTGGTACTGCGTGCGAATAAATGTCAACTCACATGCGTGCACATAGATGCAGTAGCGCCGCACACCAACGAAGGACACATTTTAGCCTGAGATCAAATCGAATTGACGTGTGTGGAGAGGCTTACACGCTCCACCCCTCCACCGCCTTTTTGCATGTCAACGGCGCTGAAAACTGGCTAGTTATTCGTCTTCGTTTATTGGACACATCTACTCGCAAACGGCTTTTGTGTGGTCCAAATAAATTCTAAAGCATCTAATTTTACTTCGGTTCTATATTCAGGCGACTAAAGGGTAATACTTGAAAAACCTCAAATTTTGTTCCAAACTATTTTTAGATAAGTATTGCGCGTCCAACTTAGAGCTATTATCGGTTATAACATTCATGGACTACTCTGAATGTCAGGAATTTGGACTTTATACTGCGTAGTGATGAGCACATCGTCAAAGCTCAGTAACAGCCCTTTGATCACTGCGACATGCTGACGCTCATTATTCTCACTTTTTACATGGGACATCATCAATGCACACAAATAGTACGATTTGGAATTTGGTTACGAATTGGAATGCTGCAAAACTATTTTACATTTGACGAATGCAAATGTACCTGAAAAGTAACTAAACTCTTCGGCTTAGAATGGAGATTCTCAACAACACATCACCCGTTTAATGCCTTCGATAGGAAAAAACACGCTTGAGAGTAAGAATCCCCTAAAAGAATGCAGACTTCCATTTCTCAGTAGAAAATTCGTTAAGATGTAGTTCGAGGTTGTATTTAAAATAGTCCCTTTTTCTCAGTTTAAAGTGCTAGTACGCTGGATTTTGCATTTAATTCTTTATTTCTATTTGTTCTAAGATTATAGTCATACTTAACATGTTGAGGCCGGACTTTGGAACTCCACCATAAAAGGTTAACAATTAAAACTTAGAACAAGAAATACTTTGCTGCCTCATCGTGGGGTATTCTCTTGCTACTAGTGGGCGACGATTTGGATAGCACTCACTGCTTGAACCGTAACTTTTCATGTCAGTGCACAGTGCTTTCCCATTGGTTAGCTGGGTCATTTTCCTCCATATCAGTGGACGATTTTACTATCTTCTATTACTTCTTCCTAACGTTTCTGGGTTCGAGTTTATACTAATAATTTGTTCGAGTTAGATATGTAACGTTGACGGTCTATTTGAGAAGAACTAGAGTCAAAGCACTTTTTCACTAAATAAAGTGAATAAGGTAAGGTTTTAGAAACAACTTTCTCGCTATTTTTGTCCGAGCATCGGAGGCAGATGCTTAGGACACTTTATCACTGGTAAGCACCGTTTGCGAATGTATGTTGGCAGGCTAAGCGTAACAACCGGTCTAAATAATTAATCACCTCCTTCTGGAAGCATGCCCCATGTACATCATTAACCTGATTGGAAAAAATTTGCTTAAAATAAAAATTCTTGGGAATTTTCCACAGTTTTTAAGCATTTTTAATATTTGTAGCACATTATCAGGGTTTAGTTCGTCTTCAAAAATAATTTTACAAGATTCGAGTCATTATAATTTTTTAATTAGTTTGGTTGTGAAAGTTTATTTTTTTTTCCGCTCTCTCTTCAGCGAGGGTGTGATGCATTTCGAGTTTTCACCTTAGAGGCGGAAAAAAAGTACTAAGAAGTGTCACTTGATCTGAGATTAATTTGTCAGGTTTGCAAAATGTGCCAGGTTAATTTGGTGTTTAATTGTCCAATTCTATTACACTTAATGTAGTGGAGGAATGCATAAACCTAATTTGATTTTTACATTGATATTTGGATAAGTATTTAATCCCTTCCACAAGAGACTTACACATCGCTATAGGAAAAACATTTTTGAATGCATTAATAGTTTGATAAATGATCCTGGTGTGTATATCTCCGCCGTGATTTGATATTGGTCATTCTGTTTCCATCACTGGCATAAGAACAAAATTTCCCCAGTATAGCGCTCCGTGGATCATATATTTTTTTTTCACTAATTGTCTGCTTAGTTATCGCGATTATTTGTCAATCCGTACAGGGAATTATTTTGGAATATTTTTTTATTAATTTATCCTAAATATGCGGATCTTATTTGAAGGAATTTCCTTACGTTATTTAGTTCAGCTTTAAGTAGCTATGTAGTTGTTTAATCAAAAAACAGACAGACAGGTTGATAATAGAACACCACAAAGAAGTCGGTGTTTTCTTTTGAATGAAGACCTAACTCCCTTGTCTTTGCATTTTTTTGCTTTTTCGCAGCTGTGGAAGTTGGCGCAGGGGAAGAGAGAGGAGGTGGAAGGAGATGAGGATGGGGAAGAGGGGGGGAGTGCTGATTTGCTTAAGTCTGTTGCCACCGCCTACCCAGCCTCGAAGGCGCGTGCTCTGCTTAAGGAGGCCTTCAAAATCCGCCAACTTTCGCGGCGGCAAGTCGAGGCCGCTGTTCGAAAAGCAGCCAAATTGTGCCAAGGTCTGGTTGGTTGAATTACGTTTCCACCATTATTTGTATGGCTGAATGCGTGCATAAAGTGCTAATTTTGTAACTGCACTTGAAATCTTTTTCTAAATTTATGCTCAATTCGCAAATTTTAATGATTTAATAAGGAGGGTTATTTTTCAGTTAATAATTTTAACTTAAATAACATGCTAACAACTCTGATCTTGCTCTTACTGAACCAATTTGTCACTTCAACTTTTGAAAAGAGGTTAAGTGGCTAAGCATACTTTTAAGCTCTGCCCATTGTACGTATTTTCTACTAAACATCCTCAAATGCTACTTGTGCATGCGTCTCTAAATGGTAGGCTCACATATTTTAAAAGCAATTAATACAAGTATAAAGTCGTTAACAGAATTCTTCTATTTTGATCACAGAGGGACATCGTTCTACCATGCTAATTTATTACCGTATCAAAGAACAAGGTTTCCCTGTCGTAAATTAATTCGAGCCTTTAGTGAACACCAGCAGCTGAATTCCTTTTATGTTTGAATATTCGTTTTGGTCGTTTGCTTCAGTCAGTGAAATGTTTAAAATATTAGTTTGGCCTCTTTTTTTTTCATTTTGACACTGCAGACCAGTTGGGCTGTTTGTGGCAGGTTGTCGGTTGGTCATAAATTGCAATTAGAACTAAGCTTGCATCTTATACAATTTTATGCTTTATCTTGAATAAGCAGTATAGTTTGACTACCTGCACATTTGAAATCTCGCTATATTTTGCTCAATATTTGGAATAAAATTATTACTCACTCGGCTTTGTTGTAATACGGGGAATAGGTGAATTGTAAAACCTAAAAAGCGTTTCAAGGTTTTTTACACAGGACTTTTAATGTCTTGCTTTTACTACGGGCCTTAATTCCAATGTCTCATTTTCTGGGTACCTCCTGTGCCCTCTTTTTGAATTTAGTAGTAAACGTTAACTCCGGAAATGGGTACAATTACTTCATCCTTTTCCATTAGGTTGCATATTTTCATGCTCCAATAAGCAGTTTTTGCCACTTGGTAGTAAACGGACTAGCCAAAAGACGCTTTAATATCAAATTTAATTCCTTTGTTTCAGCAAGACATGGAAACGGCGCGTCTACAGGGTAAGCTGGGTGCTCACACTTATTCATCGCTGCTGCTAGCCTTTGCGCATTGTCTAACGAAATTAACTAACTTTTCGCTTTTGATTAGACCACTCGTGCGGTTAGGTTCTAGATACCTTGTGGTACGTTTCGTGGATCTTTTATGAGTTTATAATGGAAAGGACGCTTTTGTTCTTGGTGTTTATTAAAGACGTCTTTTCTGTTTCATCTCATTGTTTTGTTTGTACTTGATGCTTGTGCAGTACCTTAAATTGGATTGGTTTTCATTGAAAAATTTCCTCTTGACAATTTATCCATTTGCGTAGCACGACTGTAATATTTCATCTAGCTCACATCCGCATTCCCATCATCCCTGAAGAGGCTTAAATACCGCATCATGAAAGGAAAAGTCTTGTCACTAATGTGCTTATTTTGGGCTTCAAAAAAAATGGTGATCTTGTAAAGTTTTGTCAATTTTTTTCTTTTCCTATTTATCAATCATTTGAAAATATGTTCGCAAATTTTTCCTTTTTGGATTGGTCTCATATTCCCGCGGAAAGCACTAATTCTGATTGCAAGAAAAGAAGCCGATATCATATAAACTGAAGGTTAGGTTTCATTGCCTTGGGGTCTTTGAAGCTGAAATATGCATGAACCCCAATCCCATAAAGTTCCATAACACATTTGAGTAGTATACGCAAGAATGGGACAACAAAGCTCTTAGGAGATCGGATGTAGAGCACTCAAATCAAAAGCCCATGATTTTGGAATCGGCAAACTCGATGGTAAACAATCCTTCTTTTCCCTTATTGAATCCACTATGGCCAAGTTATTAGAGTGTGGATCGATTCAGGCCCTGATTTTCCTTTCAAAAATAAATTGGCTCAGCAACTATTATCATAATCTAAACAACGTATATATCTGCAGTTTATTGTCACAAATGTACAGAAGTCGTTGCTTCCCAACTGGATATTCAATACCTAACTTGGGCAAAACTGATTCCAGTTATTGTGAGAGGTCGTAAAGCTTTTCAGGGAAAAGTAGGTTAGTTGATGAAATGTCTGTATTGTTTCTTATCAATTGGAAACCGCTGCCCGTAATTTTAGTTACTGGTTTCCTTCATTTAATTACCTTCTGCTGAGTGTATTACGATTGGAGGAGATTTGTGCTGTGATGGTTGGGGCATGGGAAAGAGTAGTGAGTCATTCCTCTTCTTACCTGGATGGATCCTCCCTCTGCTCTGTGTCCCTCGTCCCCCCATTGGCTACAGCGTGTCTGGAAATGCAGTTTTTACTCTGCAATGGCACCTACCATCGCTGCTGTAGGTCGTCAGTGCTTCAGCCTAGGGCGCGTCTCAGTTGATTGTTTTATTTCGTTTTCTAAGTAAATTCATTTTTTCTTAATGTTGCAATAACGCTAAAACAACAAACTCACCTTTGATGCAGCCTGTTCAATTTTCACTAGGTGAAGTTTAAAATAGATCCTGTTTGATATTTCATTTTCCATGCCCATAAATAGATTAATAACTAACCTTTTTTGTCTTTCATACAGACATACTCCGAGTTTTGAGTTGAAAATCCAGGTTTATTTTTCTCAATATCCTTTTCTAGATGGATATCTCGACAAAGATGGTTTTTTGATCGTGCTACTGATATATTGACAACTTTATGGAAGGATAAAAGGCAGTGTTAAAGCTTTTTTGTAAGAAAATACTTCTACTGAATTATGACCAATTTTCTTGTACCTTACTTTTGGCTGCGATTGAATGCTCCTGGCTGAGTTCATTTTTACCTCTACGCAAAATTCTGACTCAAACCCACTGTTTATCTTGCAACTACGAAATTCATTGAGGTGTGCAGACTCGATTCTAAAAGTCAATTTGCGGTTGAACTTTTATTGAAGGAGCTCCTCTACAACTCCCGTATTATTGGTTTTACGCCAATTTCTTTGCGACAGACTTCGTTTGCGTTTGAAATGCTCCACCTTTCATTAACGACTTGGTGCACGTCCATCATAACCACTACGTCCAATAATCTTTCGTCTAGCACTACATAATCCGATAGGTGATTCAAAAGTTTTGTTCCCGATTTTCACAGCGTTTTTTTTTGTAATCCAAGCATTTTTACATTCCGAAAGATTGTCTGCAGTATGTTTTTGTCGTATTGGTGCTTTTCACATATTTTCACTTCCAAAATCGGATCCTATTTAGTGTAGTAGATTTAAAACATTTAACACCGAATGCACATTCGATTTATAACTGGTAAAATTCAAACTTCGTCAAAATTTGAGGTTTTTTTGCCAAAGTCACTTTATCATATCTTCCTACTTTTTAAGGGTTTCGCATTGACTGCTGTTCACGATTGTTCTTCCTGTGGGTGCTTGAATCATCTCTTGATCTGTTAATCACCTTGACTAATTTGCTAATCTGCCGGTACATATCTTATGACATCGGAATTTTTGCTTGTCCTCACAGCCTCAAATGGAGGTGTGGATATCGTCGACAGCCTTGTGATGCCGTGCGTACTTCCAGGCCAGCGTACCTTCACTGCGTACAGCCAGGTGAGGGCGGAGTTCGAGGCGCGTCGATTCGCTGCTGCCGTCACCGCTCCCACCACCACTCCTGGCCATGTCAACGTCTCAAATCTGGCCAGTGCGGCGGAGTTGGATTTCCTGATGCAAGCCGTGAGAGACGAAAACATCGCACAATTCTCTTTACCCAAGGTCATCTTCTACACCGAGCGTGACGGTTCCTCCTTGCGCAGCCTCTACCGCCTCTGCGGTCTCCACGCCGATACAACCGGTCGCCCGCAGACCTTCATCCTCGTTGCTACGGCCTCGAGGGAGGGCCTCTTCGGCGCATTCGTCACTCACCGCTGGTCTACTGGGGATCGCGGCTTCTACGGCAGTGGGGAGAGCTTCCTCTTTCGCCTGCGACCCACTCCCGAAGTTGTATACAAGTGGAGGATATCTAGTGGCTTGGAGTACTTTCAGCAAGCGACGGAGAGTGCTCTTGAAGTGGGCGGTGGCGTAGGCGGGGGCCCGCCAGGTCTGCGACTGGATGCCGGATTGCAGAGCGGGCAGTCAGGACCCAGTCCAACTTTCGGTAGTGAGTGTCTGGTGACCGCGCCGACGGACCGAATCAATGTAGGTCGCTGCAGGAACGATCAGGACGATGGCGGCGGTGGCACCGAATACTGCTCTTTTAATGTGGCTGCTGTAGAGGTGCTCGGTTTTGTCTGTTCGAACTCCTTTTTGGCTTAGATTAACGATATTTGCTTGCTTGTACGATCCAATGGATGTTCTGCTTCTTTATTTTCTCTCAATCCCTGTGGATTTCCCTTTCCTACAGCTTTGTCTTGAAGAGATGTTTGTGTGAGTGTGACTGAGTATACGCGTTTAAATCGAAATTGATCCACTTTAAAAGGTGGGCAGTTTGAGATGACAGATTTGGTTTTTCCGGTAGCGACTATCGACAGAGATGGGGCAAGAATTCTCAACTTATTAATCACTTGTCCAAAACCAAAATATTTAGTTTTACGAAGTTTGACAGCCTTTATCATCCTTAGATCTGAAAGGGAACGGTTTTCAATTCCTGGAAATCAAGCACGGCAGCGATGTAGTTTTAACAGGACAGGAGTCAGGATAAGCACGAACACAAGTACATAACATATGGGTGCCGCGAGAAATTGTGTCGGCTAGAGGCCATCTCCAAAGATCTTTGCCGATCAGCGTTAAAGGCAGTAGCGGTAAAGTGTACTGGTAGTCGTTAGTAGTGTACAATCTACGGGGAACTACGTAGTCAGGGAAGTAGAAATGCTTGACCGCGTGTCAAGCTACTCAGCTTTGGGACGTTAACATTTTGGACCAAAATCTGTTTAGGAAAGTTATGAGCTGATACATTTCAAGAGGAATATATTTCTGTAACGGATTCCCTGTTCCTTTCTTCCGCTTTCGATTTCAGTTTCCTGGGGCGTGAAGATTGGGTAAAGGAGTACATATTATATTCGAGAAGAATGATGGAAGCCATCAGGTTATCGAGGTTTAAAGAGGATCGGGGTATGTCCCCGCCTTAGAAGCTCATGGCGTCCACCCAGTCACGTGGCTGGAGTAAACTGACCGCTTACCACTTGAAGGGTAGTGTAGTACGTTGGTTGTTAAACGCTCGGTTTTGGTGAGGAGCGACTTCTGACTTAGCCATTGTACCACTCAGGGTGGTCTGGTCTTCGGGCCATACCAGTAGCCCTAGTACTTTCTCTATGCAGAATATATGTATTCTGACCCAGTGTTGTGTTTCCTTTCATCTTCGGGGATGTCTCGGGACGCTACAGTATAGTCAAAAGTGTTTTGCAATACAACTTTGTAAACGGGTAGCAGGATTGCGAGTTGAATGAGTCTATAATTCAGCAATGCTAAGTAAAATGGGTTGACGATTTATCGCGATGAGCTCTTTGTATAACTTTGGAAATAAACCGGTTTATCTACTAAGACCGAATTTTATTGTCACCGAAGGCAAAGTGATTTTTACCATGCAAGTAGATCTTCCTAAGTTGCATAGTATTCACTTAAAAGAGGGGATTTACTGAGAAATATTTATGAGCTCATAAAACATTAAACGAGCTTAATGTGGAAGTTATTGAATGAAAATTAGAGCACTATTGCAAGCAGTTAAAGAAGTGCTTGCCTGACCTCAAAATAAGTACGCATTGATAAATTACACGAAGAGCACTTTGACAATGATTGCTTTTAGCGCCGTGAAAACAAGTGTTAAACCTGCACAATACAATAGCAAAAAACCTACATGTTAAAAAACAAAAATTGTTCGGGGATATAGAATTACCGTTCATTGCGTTTTTAATTTTCGGCGGTTAAATAGCTTGTGATATTAGTAGAAACATACACGTAAACAGTATTAAAATGCGCATATGGCTTGTTTCAATGGTCCCGAAATCGTACCTGATACGAATCTTACGAATTTTTTGTCTCGTCTAACGCGTAGGAATCCCACGCCCATGGTTTCTTATCGGCGGTTCCCCGAAGTTAACATTGATGTTGGTCTTCGAAATACAATCGTTGCTGTCTTATCTGGCATTGCATTCGCATGCGGATGGTGGGTTATTATTGATGCCGCTGCATGCTATGGGCCGGAGTCCTTGCCTCATCCAACTCATGCGATTGGGGCTATCGCTACTGTGGGATTCATACTTCTCAACATCATACCTCAACACGCGGTAAGAATAGCACCTGTTCACAATACTACATTTTAAGATATTTAATGACCGCTTCTCAAGCAACTGGTTGTGGAATAGACTGAGTAAATTACAAATTGCTAATAGTCTATATCAGTGGTTCAATGAAATCCACATCTGCACCAGTATTTGTTAGCAGTGTGTTGATATCTGTGATAGTTTTCCAAAAAGAGTACACTTTGCTCCCTGGGGTGCGTGTAAACAGGTTACTTGTGCAACTTTTACTATTGTCGGCAGATGTATTCCAGAATCTAAGTCGCAACTGTTCACGTGTTACTGAGATGCTCAATTTACAATTTTTTATCGCTTGCCAGTTAACGAGTGATATTGAGGACCCGAAAGCCTGCACCGTGTTGTTTGTAGGCGTGCTTACTAACTTTGTAACTCTAATCGCTGCCGCATGGGTAATGTTCGCCTCCTACGTTACCGGCAATATCAAGCCCGTCTGGCCGGGTGTCGCACTCTTCCTGCAGAACCTTCTCATTTTTATTGCCGCTTTCCTCTTCCGCTTCGGACGATACCACGAGTCATTCAGCTTTTGATTTTGTCATTCCCGCCCCGTCATCACTCCACATATCTTATTTCCTTCCTTATGCCAATCGACATGGTACTTATACATACATATGTTAAGATGAACCTAACTCGGTAAATTAAGTTAATCAGTTGCCGTCTTCTTATTGGCATCTTCGTCTTGTTCTTAGCTATATACAAAAATAAAGCTCATTGGCACCAAGGTTTTGAAGAAAGTCTCTCTTCCGGGATACGTAGATGCGGGTAATGTCATAAGTGTTCCAATTTTTACGCTCATGGGGTTTAATTCGCTCTTATGAATGGTGCTTCCATAACACACCCAAGCTCGTGCTTGACAGGCAGTCACTGCCAGTTTCTCCACAGTGAGTAATTTGTTGTACCATGCCCATCGTGTGGTAGGGAGGATATGAAGGCAAACGGGGTATCACCCTTATAGAAATTTGCAAATAGTGGTAGTAGTAACAAAAACACCCGCATGAAAATAGCTAGATATCTTAACAAGTGGTGACGCCACCGAAAAAGCTACAAGACTGGAATCGCCTAGTGAGACTGATGTGTCTTCCGAAGCATAGTTGTCAGAGGGTGATCTACGCAAGATATTTTCAACACAATGAATACATTAGGCCTCACAGCCACCAGTCAACCCCACTGCGCAATGGACGCTGATTGACGAGAAAGATTTGCTCACCCAAAGTCGACAGTATATTCGCTCCTCGTGAATGCGTTTACGTTAGCCCACTTTGATAACCCCACGCTTTTCATACGGAATTTATCACAATTCTCATGCCTTTCTAAAATAGGTCTGATCTGTTAGCTATGGAAATTCTAATCAAGTATCGCAAATACTGTATTCGATCTTGCGGAAAGTGACAGATAATAAGCCGTAATTCTACGCAGCTATGTTAAAAGTCTCGTATGATAAATTGAATTGATCTACCACATCCGATTTATTGAAGTAGCTATCACTGTCAATAGGGAAGCCTAACTTACACGCATTTATGGAAAATCAAAATTCATGGAATCACTAATTCACTTGCATCTCATGAAGGTTAGAGGAGGTGCCCAAAATGCACGAACCGATTAGTCCTCCGCATGCGAAACCCAAGTTAGCATAACATCAGTTTTGCAGCTTTACGCGCATTAATCTCTTCCAAAGGGTCCGCAACAGTAAAATTTAGTCAGCCGTTACTACCACCGCAGCGGGAGCATCTCCTCACAGAAAGTCACAATTGATCCGCTGAATCGTCATAACCGGTGGGAAGAGTAGGAAGGTCTCTACAAGACATCAGCGCCAGGTCTGAGTGAGCAACACGACGAAAAGAAGTTTGACATCTAAACACCGCTTACCATGGAACGGGTAGCGTCTCGCTGGCCTCACATCACCGTCTTCATTGAGTCCCAGGGCCTGAAAGAAACGGGGAGAGTTACATCAGCAATGCAACCTTGATACATGATGGAGCATTATTTGATTCATTCACACAGGCTCTTCGGCTGTCGTAATGGATGGCATGCGCTGTTCATATTAATCAGGCCACCTATTCTCCCGACCAGTCTGTACGCTTATCACAGACCCACTTACCGGCGTACTACGGTATAACTATAGTGCCTAATCGGGAGTTGTATGCAATTAAGTGGTATGCTTATTTTTAATGACAAGTAAAAAAAATTATATTTGGTGAAGATAAAAGGTCACGGAAACAAAATAAACCTTAAATCGAGCATTTCCGTACCTAGGCGAGGACGGATAATGGTCTTTGTAGATGATGCTTTATTTGCTATTAAACCTAAAAGTATCTAACTTTGCAGTGGCGTATTCACGGATGTCAAACCGATTGAGTTGAGACAAAAATTCAGGAAGTGACCAAAATTGGTATTGCCAATATCAATTTACGGTTAATTTCTACATTTCAATGGGCTTGGTCTACCATTCTTATTACTTTTGATTTAATCGGCTGCTTACGAAGTAAATCAAATGTGGATATTAGTGTCGGAAAACAAGAGCGAAACCCAGATAAACGCAAGGAAAACACATGACAACCCTTAGAACATAATAGAAATATGAAAATAGGTCTGAACAGAGCCTACCGTCTCTCCAGTGATTTCGTTGCACCAAACAACTTTTAGAGCCGCGCGATGGTCGAGCAAGAGGCCGTCGGCCTGACGAGCAAGTTTGGCAGCCGTTGCGGATTCACCACACCGCCATAATTCATCAGTAAGGGCTTGGATAGTTTCTAGGTGTCAGAAAAATGGAGATGAAAATGAAAATGAATGAAGGGATTTGGCGTAGCCCTACCGAAAAGGCGTTGACAGGACGCGATAGTGGTATGGAGCACCTGTATAAGTGCCACTTCCTCAAACTTGCTGCCTCGCTTTGTGGACCACTTGCGTTCACGTTTCCGTCGGTTTTTCTGAGATCGCCTGTAAAAAAAGGCGGAGAAAAGTAATGGCCAAATCGATCATGAATTGGTGTCAAAAAGGTTTTGGTTAAACACGCCAGACTCCACAAAGCGCAGTGCGCAATCAAAATATAAAATAGCAGAAAGATCTGAATTTTCACCAGAGGCAACTATAAGTACGAAAAAAGGGGGTCATCAAGTTATCCCAAGGCCTTCTATATTTATTTATTGACATCCTAATGCAGCAAGCCTAAAATCCAGAAGTGATGAGCTAATAAATACAACTGGAAATTATGTAAAACACTACAAGAAGTAGCTATGCCGAGATGTTGGAGGTTAAGTTATCCGACGATTTTCTGAATTAATGATCAAAAAGGCATCATATAATTGGTTCACCCATTCGAGAAAAGGTTAGATTTTGTGCAAAACTTGAAAAAAATCTCGGAACAAAAAATTAACCTATTCAGTTATTGTATAAGAAAGTGATCAGCTGCCACATCGCACGCTACTTTGGCAAATGCTTGTTCAAATTCAAAGAAAAAAAATACTACTTATTCTTCTAGGAATAAGAGCGAATAAGCATCTTAAACAACGTAAATGTGAGAGCAATAAGATTCCCTACCCATAACTCTTGGACAAGAAACTATCACGACTTCCCACCGAAGTGGCACTGACGACGCTTCCAGTATCCGAGAAGAGTTCGCTCTCGGTGTTATCGAAAACTACAAAATATAAATTTAACTTCCTTATCGGCTATTAGGGTCAATAAGCAAAAAAAAATAAACTATTTTTCCAGACATCGTGTTAGAACATGGAGATAAAAGTACTCAATTATGACATTTTGGTGAGGGTAGAAAATTGCCCTTACAGGTTTGAAATCTATGGAAAGGTTTGCACCACAGGTAGTGGTACGTCTAAAAATATGTGTCTTTAATTTCCTGACGAAAAAAACAACAGAAAAGTTGAATATTCACTAACATAAGACACTACAACACAACTTGATCTAAATTTCTACCATTTAAACAGAATTCACGCATTACTATTTACCACTACAATTTTCCGTCTGAATTCCACCAAAAAAAAAACTTACAAATCAACAAAAATTCGGTCAACTCTATCACCTTTTTGACGGTCTCACAAAAGTTCAAGAAAAGGCGCGATTTCATCAGGTGCATATCACAAAAACAAAAAAACTGCCATTTGAATCACAGCATTTTTTATTCTCATAAGTTTACGAATTATTGCTGATGCCATGAAATAAACACGTCTAAAATGTAGTTCCCAAGATTTCCTGAAAGATGCCCGACAAAAGCACTATCAGATACCGTAATTCAAATATTGTCGGCAAAACCACTTGAAACATTCCAATTGTTTGAAGTTGTTAAAAACAATAGCCTTCGTGAGTCATTTGGATTAAAGAATATTCTATAATTAATTGCCCCCACACTTCTGTCCCAACGGACAAGCAAACCAAAACAATTGTTAGTAGTCGTTATCAACAGCTAGCGACATACTTTCGTCGCCGACCCCGAAGGTGGAATTTAGAGTCCTTTCCTTCAGTTCCGCGCGGATCTCAAGCAGACGCTCAAAAGACTTGCGAAAATCCTCTGCCTCGGTAGTCAGTCGAACAGCGATATCTTCGGAGGCCTTAAGAGCGCTGCGCTTGAGCAGCGCCATCATCGAACCCGTGTCGGCCGCATGATGAGCCTTTTACCAAAAGAAATTTATGAACTATTTTCATTACGCTTCATTTTTTTTACTATAATGTAGGTATAACGACGATTCAGACAGAAGGGAAATAAAGGTACTTTTACCCAGGTAAATGGGATACTTCATTTTGAGAAGAGTTGTATCACAGTAAAAATAAATCACTCTACAAGTGCTTTTAACACAATATGCCCTTCCGCCAAACTCGAAGAACACTCCAAAAGATTCGCTAAACCTCGTTTCTAAATAATAAATATTCGGTAAATAAAGAATGATAGTTGAATCAAATACTTGAAATTTAGTGCATGAAATGGGTAGAATAAATAATCCGCGCATTATTTTAAAAGCATGAGAAAAGCCCACATTTTAAATTTCTACGATTTCTTAGCTATTAAATCAAATGAGTAAACTAATAAATGATACACTAAAGAACGAAAGCAAAGCCAACTAGTTCATTTGCAAATTCTAGTGAAATCAGTCATTCCTTCATAAAAACTACAGGCTGATTATTACAATTAAGCAAAGAGAAAATGAAAAGCACATGCCTGAAGCGAATGCAATCAATGACTCTACACTTATATTATTATTGCAGAAAATACCCTCATAAGTATTTTCTCGAATTTTCCACATAAAGCATTCAATATTAGAAAGGATCTGGGGACTTCCTTATACACAATCGATTTCTTGTAAAAAATTATTATTCTACACGCTCACCAATCTGCGAGCCTCCAACCAGAGACCGCCTTCAGCGGCTATGCTGACTGCACCTTCGTAGTCCTGCGTGGCAAAAGAAAAGAACAACATTGATTTAGGAAAGAAATATGCAATTTGGAAGGACAGAATAGGAGGGATACTCACATGTAAACATTCCGAATAGATTGAAATAGCTTCTTCGAAACGACCAAGAGACGTGAGATTCACTGGATTGGAAGAAAAGGATATAAATACGAAACAACAACTAGGTCATTGATCGGTCAAAATTGACATATTTTCACTCGGAAACCCAACTAAATAAGTAAAATAAGGCCATCAATGACATACTATTTACAAATTTGCATTTACATTCCTCTGCAAAAGTGCTATATCAAGGACGTTACTTCGTATTGGCACGACGAACTCAACGGTATTTGAAATTTAAGCATGAAATACACTGAATTAGATCATATTCCCCATCATGTAACTCATCGCTTTGAAATTATCTAATTAGCTGTTTTGATCAGAAAAGCTCTCAAAATTTCCCTTTAGTAGTAATGCTTTCTCCCTTTTTCGAGGCACTTTCATCTAAAACAAATAAGGCCATTTATTTAAAGCGAAATAGATTCAAGCGACCCCAGGTTTCGTTATTCAAGGAATGACTGCGCAATTGAAGCCAGTTCAACGATGGAATTTTTCGAAGTATTAATGATGTCAAACATTTCATCACCTATAATCATGCAGTAGGAATATGTTAGGACTAAAAGATTAAATTTGCAGCAATGTTTTGAAGGTAAAACAATACGAATGAAACCAAATTGTCGAAACTAGAACGAGAGTTTTACAAATATAAAATCTTATTATTCATAATGTTTTGTATATTTGTAGAAAATAAATGACATGAAATTTCTACAAAAAAAAACAACTATCCAGAAGTAGATTTAAAACAAGATTCCTCAAAACTACTTCTCCAATAAGGCCAGCTACGATTGTGGTGTAATCACAATATCGTAAAAATTTCTAAACAAAATTCTGAGGTAAATTAATGTAGCACATATATTTGAAACAAGACAATAAAAGCAATTCCACTAAGCAGTTTTAAATACGCATCAACAGAAAATGAACACAAAAGTAATGCAAAGTTGTCGATCAAATAAGTCTCCACAAAGCCCCTCAAAGAGAGGAAAAAGAGAGGAATGTGGCCTACTCACTGGCGAGGCGCGAGGCCTGACAGTGAACCTCCTCGGCGGACAGCACTTCCTCGGCCTCCGCGTCGGCGGTTGAGGAGGCCGCAGCACAAGCGACGGCGACACGCCAGCGACGGGTGGAGTTAGTAGAGAGGAAGATGAGCGCGGCGGAGGCGAAATGATTTGCGCGCAGATGCACCTCTCCAGCTGCCACAAGGCGCCGCGATGCCACCAATTCTCTCGCCCACAGCCTGCTGATCTCCTGAGATTTGCAAAGGGTGAATCTTACTGCCCAACCACATCCAACTCCGTTCCTAACTCAGTACTGGTGGCATAACTAAGGAGACTTACAAACGTTACTTGGTGATGGATTTGACACAGAGAAATTCGATTTTCCTAACATTTCACACACTTTCCGATAGCTTACCGATTTACTATTGTCTAAATGAAGCTTAAGTATAGGGGAAGAAGGTCTACTAGCTGTGGAGTAGAGGATGCTGATGAAATGCATTTAAGAAAGGTAACGGCCATTTACCACAGAGAAAAACAATATCCCAACTGATTTTGAAGCCACTACATGAAGTCTCATCAATTAATCGTCACATATTTTCATACCACTTTCGATAAATGCTGCTATAAAGAATATTATCTACCGTTGCGTCCACTGATCTAGTGCCACTGATTTTAACCCCTTTCTCTTTGAACCGCCAACAGATAAATTTATAAACGCGATAGAAAGGAGAAGCTGAGACGAACAGAGAATTGCGGAGTCCCTGGCACGAGTAAATCCAGTGCTTCTGAAAAGAGCTTCTGTTTCTTCACGACCTCACGGAACTCCTCCCAATGGGTCAAACCTACGCACGTAAGAACGAGTTTCTATAAACACAGACACTAACAAAGAGGCGGTATGATTATTTTTTACCCACCCGCTGAATGAAGACTTTGAAGAGCCTTGGAGTAGCGATGCAGCAACAGATCAATTCGAGCATGCTGGTAGGCCGTGCTGGCTATGCGATTGTCACCAGTGTCTGCACAAAGAGCCCGTAGTTGCTGCAGGCAGGGCTGGTACTCCTTGGGGTCCAATTGGGTACGGTCAGCCATAGCTTCGGCTAGGACGAGGTTGTAGGTGCCCAGAGCGATATGGAAAAGCTTCACGGGCGAGACGTAGTACTGGAGTTGACGTAGGCCCCGCTCCCACACATCCACATCACCCTTGTCTGAAGGCAGTAAAAAGAGAAAAAGTACAATCGCACCTTCTGAGAGAGCAAGCAGATAAGGAATCAATTCATCCAGAACCAGAGAGCAGAGAAATTCAGTTAAGACATCAACTATAACTTAAGAACTAAGTTAGAAATTAGACTTATTCCCCATTAGTTGTTAAAATAAATCTTTATGGATGGAGTAATTTCAAAATAGAAAAGATTAGATATGTGTTTTGGCCTCTGTGACTAAAACGACGATTGATTAAAATATGAACTTCAAATTTTTAATTCATTGAAAGAGTTATAAATAGAGTACCTTTAAAGTCATTAAGAAGGGCTAGGCCCTTTTCCACCTCTTGAGGCTGCATTTTCACGTAGCAGGTGAGAATCGGTAGAATGAATCTAATAAAGATAACAATAGAGTCCGGAGTTAGCCTAAGTATTTCCATTTATAGAGGAATCATTCAGATGTTCGATGAAAATAACGCAAAATTAGGAAATCTACAGCGATATCTGATTGTCTTGATTAGAAAAACCTTCGTAGGGAATCGAAGATCTGAAACACGATCACACCAATGAAAACCCACAACTAGCTCTGTAACACTAAAGAATCACGCTAAGCGGAATGTTGAGACTTTTCATGACCGCTCAGACAAGCATAACACTCACTACCGCAGCAATGGACTTACTTCTTAGGCTCGGGAAGCATGGCTTTGAGGAGAGCTTCACAGACGAGATTTACCTTTGTGGCGGGGTACGGTTCGGTCAAAGGAGCACGAGGGAAATCATCACGAATATGAGTAGCAACTTCGGCGAGAGCAGCTTGAGCTAGGGGTCGTTTGCTCCCAAAGAATCCGTTGTACTCTGTTTTTGTTATATCTTCCTCGCTGTGGAGAAAGAGCAGGAAAAAAAACCAGTATTCAAACTAACGAGCGGAAGCAAACCCTACCTAATGGTGAGGTTTTCAACTTAGTTGGAAATGCACTAGTAGATTGAGGCACACATTAACAAGGAACAATTTGAAATTTGCGATAATTGTAAAGGTTTATACTTAACACATTGCACCAAAAATAATCAAAACAAATAAAGATTTCTTCAAATAGCGCACGTTGTATTTTGACGCGGGAATTAACTGGCAAAATACATCAAACTCGGTATTATCAGTCTTGAAATCACTATATCCGACAGTAGTTTCAGCGAGGAAAACCAAAATTTTCCCCATGAAATGGAAATGACTATTGGTGGAGCAGTTTTCTCCCCTTGCAAACTTACGTTAGGTCCGAGACGAGGAGAGTGATGTGTTCGGGCGAGGAAATTTGGTGCACGAAATTGGCAACGCTTGAGAGGAATTTGGGCGGATCGTAGTCGTAGAGGAGGTTGAAGTTGATCCGATGACGGCGCATTGTCTCTATCGCGTCTGCATAACGCATGCTGTTGTAAAAATAATATAATTAAGGGTAGTGAAAAAAGTTTCATGAGTCCGCTTGTTTTGGCATAAACTTTTGAAAATTGTAAACACCTACGCTTACCCCTAATCAGTGCAAATTTCTGACACATCACAAAAGGTTATAAGGTTATTTCGTACAAAAGTGGCAAATCCAAAAGTGGACTTCATTTTGGGTAAACTTTCATAAGTAATGTTTAATTGATTCAACGTAGTTTAATGACCATGAGGGGATTATATTATCGTTTCGGGCGCATGAACTAGATACCCAGGAATGGGACAAAAACCACTTACATTGACATATCCATCCACTATCTAGGATTTTACGTGTATTAATATCTTTAAGTAGCATACGGTATCCAAAGTTGAAAAGGTGAAGAAGAATTTGCAATTTTCCATCAAAGGAGAACCAGGAAAGACTTAACTGTACTCATCGCCCGAAATTAATGAATACTAGTGAATTGCCTTAAATCCTGAAATACATGAATATATAACACTACTAGACTTTTGTTTAAATACACCTTTCACATAACTTTGAGTCATCTCAAAGTTAATTGGAGCTGAGGATATAGTCGCAGTTAAGACTAATATTACATTTGGTGCATTATTAAATCCAAGTTGGATTGTGAAATAAAATTTATTCTGTTCAAATATTCAAAATGCATCAAGTGAGTAAATTAAGCTCAAAGAAATTACGAAATAACGCTTTCAGACTTTAAAAAATAGCACTATTTTGGATTTCCCAATGATTTCATCGCTAGATCCTCATGACCCACCAGACTTTATGAGAAACGAAAATATAAAATCGGTCAAAAACGATTTGGTTCTAGGTTCAAATACACTTTTTTCCAGACACCTGACCATGGATTTTAGTTTAACTAGTGAAAACATTGATTAAATGTCGGATCTCATAAAATGAAAAACAAGGGAAATGAGAGGGGTCAACCTATCGAAAATTGGTGCAAGGTGATTGAAGACAAGAGCTCGTGGGTGAATTTCCTCGAGATTTCCACGAGGCATCTGGAGCACAGTCTTGGAGGCACGTGCCACTGCGGCTACCAGACGCGCACCCGACTCGAGAGCTCGTGGTGCGAAGTTATTGCTGTTCAGTCGCTTCTTCAGGCTTGCCACGACCGAGTGAACTAAAATAAGCGGGAAAAGTGCGCATTAAGCAATTTGGTAATGATTTCTACGCTTTCAAAGGAGTATAAAACTATCTTTAAACTTGGTACATAAGAATGTACTAAAAGGACCTTATCAACCTCAACACCAATATTGCCTAAATAAAGAAGTTTAATGGACTCAACCAAATGTTGGGTAGGAGCATCGAAAACACTCTTTCATTAAGATAGGAGGGAAAATGACGCATACCTAATAGATTGATTGTGAAAATCTACGTCACAAAAAACCTTTTAATTCGCGCTTAGAGTGGTTCAGTACATTCCAGGCTTACATTCCATGGATTCCAAAGCCAAAGGCACGGTGAACAGTTGGTTCTTCAAACTGGTGACAAGCAGAAAGTCAGAGTGAAGGAAAAGGGATGAGCACGAACGCATCACGCACTCGCCAGTCATCGTCGCCCTTGTCGCTGGCGTCGGCCATGGCAACGCGCAGAGTTGGTGGCTGCTTGATTGCAGACCCACAAGGTGGGTCTGGTGCAAAGCCTGACTCTGGCAGCTGAAGGAGACGGCATAGATTTGGTCGCAGGCGAAGGGAAAGCTGGCAGGGGTTACGTCGGGAAATTCGTAAACTGCGGTACTTCCACATCTCGCAGTATCTACATTAAAATGAAGAACATGCCAAATAAAATTTTGAATTAGCAGGACGGTGTGAAACACTACTGATCGGCATAGCTGGCACTCGTATAGCTTGATAGTTTGCTCAAATATATAACAAACATTTGCACAAAAAGCTGACCTTCGAGGCACTTAAGTTTGACAATGTGAATGCCTCCATCACCAACTTGAACAACGATTTCGCCGCTGAGTCCATATACAAGTCCGTTGATAACGGAGGTGGCAGTGTTGGCGAGGGAAGCGAGACACCTAAAATAACCACCGTATTAAAAACCACCATGACAAGCATCCATTAATTGCAAGTGGTCTTATTAGGATACCCAGTTAGACGAAGTGACCAATATTATGCTGCATTACAGTGTCACAAGCAACCAGCCACAGATATTGAAGTGTGGTGAAGCATTTACTGATTTTTTGTTTCACTGATTCTGCATCTACGATTTCCGGTTTTGAGCTATCATTGGCACTACTAGTTTTAAACGAATACTTCTAACACGGTATACAGTTTTTACGAACGTCAAAATTTTTAGCCTTTTAATGAAAACCGAACAATTTATTTTTATTTATACGTCATGACCTCTAAAAGATTATAACTTAAGTTTAGAGCTGCCAAGCACAGTGAAATCAGTTTAAGAAAATTCACTTCATTTTAAGGCGAAACGATGCTAGCATAATTAGGGATTTGGGTTGGTTTCCAGGTGAATATTACCATAAACGGGCGCATTGTTATATTGGTATTAAACTTTAAAATATGAGGAAATCATACTTGAAGCTTGATTAACACAGAAACAGACGAGGCTATCAAAACTCACCGTACTTCAAAAGTGACTGAGTCGTTCATCATCAATTGAGTGAGCATACCAAGATGACGCCCATCCTGAGAGACAAAGCAAAGCTTCTTGGGAGAAATCCATGTAGCATGCAGCAGTTGACCGTGGAATATAGAAGAAGCGGTTTCGCTGGCATAAACCACTGCATCCTTTCTAATAACAACGAAACCAAAATAAAAAAGCAAGTGCTCGAGGCGTGTTCCTTAAAAATTTACTGAAAACTTGGGCTATGAAGTGAGGATGACGGTAAACTATACTAGCAATGCTTCATCTAACTAAAGTGGGACAAATGGACAAAATGAGTTTAACGTTTATAAAAGCAAATCAGTCTCAATAAACCTCGGTTAATCTGGCGAAGATAGTACAAAAGCATTTAACATTGCTACTAGAACAGGCACAGAAAACAAAACCTTGTGAATCATTAACAGAAAATATGAGAACTGGACAGTGAAAAAGCCGTTAAGAAACATCCCAAAATCAGTAAATTCACGGATAAGGACGGTATAAGTTCCACAGTTTTCGATTACAAATTGAAAGCTATATTGTAGCACAGGGTTTAGAGAAGACAAAAGCAATAAAACCGACACGATTTTGAAAAATATGCCACCTTAACGAGCGCAAACGCCTAATGTGTAAACAAACATTTCTACGAAGGATAGCTTAAAGCTTGATTTTTAGAAACATTTATATTCATTGATCAAAACAAGTAACAAAAAAGTGAAGGTCCACTAAAGTGAGTAAGTTCATATTTCAAAAGAATAAAGTGATATGGAGTGTGACACATCTTGGAGTTGAAAAACAGACTTTTTCGATACGTAGATAATATTCAAAATGAAGAATGGTAAAATGACCCTTACGGAAGCTCAAAATGTATTTGATCCACAAATTAAAAATAATGGGAAAGGTAGACATGAGGCCTGCAAGCCTCGTCAACTAAGCTTAATCACGCCGCAAGATAAGCCAACCCCTCACATGCATAATAAAAAGCAATGCGATACAAATCTAACGGAGGAACGTTTTAGTCCCATATTTTACCAATGTGGGCCTTAGAGTTGTCCACAATGCGGCCACCACCTTAATGCTGTAGTTTTTTGTTCAATTCCCGTCGCACAACTTCCTAATAATGGCGCAGACGTTCCATGAAGATAGTTTCGCTGACGACTCGATTGAATGATTGCGTAGAGAGCCACCAAAAGATCCAACACCAACAACCTCGTCTCAAAAAGCCGCCTATTTTTACAGCATACACAAGTGTGGATGTGGTAGACACCTATCACAGGGAAACCTACTTCAGGGCCCATGCTTTAGTGGCACAAGGAGCACTGTCGGGCGCAGCCTGTTGCCTCTGCTGCAGCACCGTCAGGTTAGCCGAGGTGAGGCGCTGAGGGCCACACCAGTTGGTAGCCAGCGCAAGGACCCAGGGTGCAGCAGTAGAATCAGTGGGCTGGACGAAAAGGGTGACGCCATCGTCAACCGCATTCGGCCACGCGGGCGAGAGACTCACCGCGCCTACGGCCGAGGGAAAGATGAGGCGGGTGGCGCACATAGGTGGTGGGATAGTGGCGTGCGCTAAGGCAGTCAGGCCTACGTTACCTTCGAGGAAGTGGAAATGAAGTAGCTTCACCTAATTCCGTGCTCTCAAGATTTTTATAACAGTAACTTGGCTATTTGTCGATCAGGTCGCTGATTAAAAGAGAGAAGGATATTTTAAATGCTTTCTTTCGGTTAAAGTTGGAATTAAACATTTTGAAATGATAGGGTTCCTAAAACACAGTTGGACCTTAGGTGCCGCTAGAGTAAAAGATTTTGTGATATGCTGATGTTGCTATCATGCACAGTCTCTACAAACTGCCGCCGCTCTCATACTACTTTGCCGTGTTACCCTTGACATGATCAATTTCATCAAAGGTTATGTTTACATACTTGGTGAGGAGTTCAAAACTATGCAATTAGATCCGATTTCCCACATTACGAAGCAGGGCTATTGAAGCTAAGGGGCAAGAATGCGTTTTCATGAGTTCAATCTCACCAGAAGAGTTATGATCAATAAAAAAGACCAAGGCTAATTTAATAATGTGTAAGACAAATTGGAAAAATGGAACTAAAAAGTGAAAGGGGAAAATGAACCATGCGTGGTCACGACCATTGATGGCAGCAAACTTGTTAAGATCTTAACACCTCCCGTTGAATAAGAGTACAATGGCCCCGTTCAAAAAGTACTCCGGTAAGTCCCCTAGAGGACGAATCGGGATGTATGGGTAAAAACACCACTCTTGTGGAAATAATGTCAATGATAACAACAACTAAAAATACGCTACGATGTTCTAAAATCATCGCAATCTTGGAAACTGCGGATACCACAGATAGACGGTTCCTCAACCATATTTCGGTAATAAAAAGATATGCGTTTTCGATGAGTCGGTTTCAGAAGTATATGATAATAACCATGAGTAGAAATAACGACAAATAATTATTCGAGGAAATTAGTAATATCAAATAGTGCCACTTACAACTGTCGATAACAGCGACAATGGCGGGGTCCTCGGCACCGGGGTGCCAGGCGCTCCGATCGATGCAGCCAACGAGCGACCAAGAGGAGAGATAACTACCCTCGACCCCAATACCGAGGGATACCGCGGTGTAGAGAGTGACGGTGCCAGCCTCATTAGCATTACCGAAGGTCAACGAGACCCGACCCAGTGGGGTAGACGGAGGGGGACGAGGCCGTGGCAGGGGCGATAGTTCCGTTTTCATGCTCCAGTGGTAGTTGGAGCTGATGTAGAGCCTCACTGTGGTAATTAAGACAGAAGAGAATTGGAATTCCAGAAACAGATTCTCGTAAAGGACATTCAATGAACTACGATCTTCCGACTAGTTATTCTGGTAATGGGCTTCCAAAGTGCTCAGGACATTTGCAAATCCAAAAATGCTCCACACTCAGAGCTGCGAATAACCATACTTTTCTGGAAAATTGAGCCCTCCTCAATTATGCCAAGATCCTTATTTTAGAAAACGTATATTTGGCACTCTTGCCGCTGCCTTTTCTGTTTGATCATGTTCCGTGACAATTCACTTTACGTTTGCTAATAAACGGGTGCGCAAAGGCATTTAAAAGCTAGATACACAGGAGTACTGTGAATATTCCTTGGTCTCCAAACTGAGACAGTAAGAGCCCCATACCCTAATTCTTTTTATCGTCTTCGCGTCAGACTGGATTGGCAAGTAGCCAAGAGGCCAGTCAATCTAGCTAGTCAGTAGCGGACGTTCACGCCATAAAACCCAACAGTGTACAGCAAAATGGGTTAGGAACTGCGTTCGCGATAGATTGTTCGTCCATGTGAAATACTCATTTGAAGTTACTCTAACAATTTGTAAGAATTCACAAAACACAAAGAAACCAGTAGTACAGAACGAAGCGGTGGAGGGCCTTTATTCATTTATGCAGTCTGATATAGGGATAACAGCTGGTAACCAAGAATAAAAAGCATGCTTAATGCCTGACAATATTATTCGGGGCAAAATCACAACTGAGATAACCATTAATATGAAAGCCTTCAAGGCATAAAATAGAAGCACGTTAATGAAAAGAACCTATAATGAGGGAGAAGGTCACCATTAGAGTTACGCAATATGGTACTTGAGATACCTGCCACTTTGAAATTGACGGCTCTACATTACTTTCACACAGAAGGACAAAAGGTGTTCTGCACAGTAATTCATCTGGAAACAGGTTCCAGAACCAGGGTCATGACCCATTTAAAAGCAGGATGACAAAAACCTCACCAAAGGGGAGATTCGTATTGTTAGCTGAGTCAAGTGGAAGAAAGAGAACTGCCATGATATGTTCCTCCATGTCGAAGGTGGTCTTTCCAATACGAAACATATCACAGTCTGGCGCGGAAAGCATATGAACCTCGCCGTGTTGAAGGCCATTCAACTCGTAGAAAGCCATTTGGAGACAGCTGCCAGCACGACGCTTGCTGACGGCTATCAATTGAACTTTCGGCCTAGAGAAAGGATAAGAGATCATGAATTAACCTACCGCCAGCAGAGTCCAGTCTCTAACGCGTCGGTCCCTGCACCGACTGAATGAAGTACCCCACCGGCTTCAAAAATGTGAAGCCGACGCCGGGCTTCAGGACCACTTGAGTCTGACCATGTGATCACAAAATATGCCCCATCTTCACGCCACGCAATTTCCACGGGCAGAACGGAAGAAGGAGCAGAAAGAACCTCCAAGAATCGAAGATCCCTTGAACTGGAAACATACCTTTATTTCGGCTTCGTACTCTGCCCTCTTTTTGACCCCTTTAAATTGGGTTTCCTCATTACCCCACCCCACACTAACGAAGTTGACTTAGAAAGGAATTAATGTCAAAGTGAAAAAAATACGTTTTTCGGCGCTGAGATTGAATAAGTCTATGGTGGCCATTATTTCTATGGAAGAATTAATGAGAAAAGCTTTGTTGTTAGCTAAACAGGTATTACGTCAAGGTCAATTTTTACCTGTAACAACCACCCCAACGTGAGACTGGGGAGAAAAAATGCAGTCGTGAATAAAATCACCAAAACATTGACATACTAAAATCTCCAGCAGATTTAGGCCTAAAAAAATTAATCAAACCTGGTCGGGAGATTCAAACAAAATAATAGAATCACCACATTGAATACACACAAACGGAGGATTCACGTAAGCAATTTTTAAAACACATTTTTCATGGAAATGTGTTACAAAACCGCCTCCGCGTTGAACACATCTTAGACCCGCATTGGTCGCAATCCAAAAATCGGAGAATTTATCGACATGAATATCATTAATAGCGATACCTGGCACTGTCTTACACGCATGTGCAAGTGTCCTAAGATTCCTCATCAGAGATACAAATGTTGCGTGCGTAAAACCCTACCAATCGCCAATCAGAGGTCAAAAGAGCCTTTTAGGGGGACAATTTAAAACAAACAAATGGGAAAAAATGTAATATACCCGGAAATCATTACCTTAAACTGCAACTAAAGCAAAAACCAAAAACTGAACTAAAGAAAAGTTAAATTGACCACAGAGTCTAAAATAAAAAGCAGGTCTGTTAAAATTAAACATTTACTTTACTGTGATTCCGAACAAGATAATTTTTTTAAAATCTTTACACTTGCAATTTTCAACCTGTTGTTTGACCCAAAATTAGAAAGCCGTACGCAAGAGGATTACGTTATTGATTAGTAAAGGGTAGGCGTAAACGAAATCAGTAACGCTAAACATTTTTATGATTTTGAGAAAGTGAATAGAAATGCGAGAAAAATGTTTAGTAGAGTAATTTTAACAAGTCAGAGGAGTGTAATAAACTCTTACTTACTAATTTGCATCGCTTTCCCAACCAAACATCTTTTGCAGGTCCCCCCTTTACCTCTAATTTTGGCCTAAAAAACCTTTAATTGAACTATTTGGTCTCGAAAGGACTGTTCTTATAAGTCATTAGTTAGAGGTATACAATTTAACGGAACGTCTGTTGCAGTGTTTTACACAGCAAGGTGAAGTGCGACGACCTCCCAACCTCCAGATTTGTGATCAGTCAACATTACTCAATAAAAGGTTGCTTATTTTAAACATGCATCACATATGGTTAAGGTGCTGCCCTTATGTAGCGTCCCGAGACTCCTTGAAAAGAAAAAAAGCTAAAATACTTAGGCAAAATACACATATATTTAGCACAGAAAAGGTGTATGGGTTATTGGCATGGCTTGAAAGGCCAGCTAACCCTACAAGGTACAAGAGAGCTAATTCAGAGTAAACTGTGGCGCCTCGCCAATACCAAGGGGGTAAACCACCATCGTATTAAAGTTTTTGCTTAAATTCGCATCGAATTACTGTCCCACGACGTAGTGATGGGCACCTTTCAATCTTCGGATTTGAATAGATAAACAATACCGCCCTCATTATATTTAATCACGTTTCGCGAAGAGAAGCTACGAAATAACTCTTACTGTGAAATTCCAGTACTTTCAACAGGGAAATACTATGTCATTCATTAACTGTGTATTTACTGGCCGGTGATGGTAGGCACTTTAGCTCGGCCATTGTACCTCCTAAAATTGACTGGGCTTTGAACCATGCTCTCAGCTCTCTAATCTTTCATAAGTCAAACATATATACTCTATTTTAGCATTGTATTTTCCATTGTCATTACTAATTGCTAAGGGCGCTGCAAATAGCACTCTATCATGAAGTAATATTTTGTTTTAAAATTTGGGAAGGCCTAATCTGCACCAAAGACAAATGTACTTTTCAAAATTTAACATTTTGTTGCTAATAAAAATTTTTTTAATATTTTTAGCACGTTTTTTCAAATAAGCTTACGGCTATTATTTTGAGTCTACACTAGTTGGGGTATTTAGCAAAGGCGTTCTATCTCGCTAGAAGCATGCGCGCCAACTTTATGCCTCCGGCGTCTGCTTGTGGATATGTAGGTTTTGTGTAGCTTCCCAACTAATGAAGGTGAAGACAAAGGTTATCCGACAATCCTTTATTTTGTCATGCATATCAGTTGCTCTTGGTAGGTGACCTGCTTCCTTCGTGCCAACTTTGTTAGTTTTGTCACTTTGTTCGTGTAGTTTTGTCGACCGAATCGCCTTAAAAGTCGTCGGCAGATCCGGTCATGATGCCATTTTCCCTCTGTCCACGTCAAGCATTGGGTCTCAATTCGTGCGTTCTGTTTCTTGCTTACTATTTTTTTTAGAATGTCTCCTATATTTACACTAAACTCGTTCCGACCCAACCTATCAACGCTTGTTCCCGAATCTCCAATGCCAATGAAGTTCAAAACGGAATCGCTTTCGTCATCAGGGGGTTCGGTTATAATCTTTTTACCAGCTGTTCTAGTGGTTGCAGTTTCGTAACAAAAGCCAGTTTTGCGCAGGCTGCCGGTGCTGTGGCATTCATTTCCTACGACTATCAGAATAACTCTGCGCGAATTCTCAATATGTTACCTGATGAAACATCGACTAAAGTCTGGATCCCTTGTGCTTTCATGCAGGGTAGCCATGCGTAAGCCGTTGTTCATTTCCCAAAATAAGTAGGACGCTGTCTGCTAGACTCCCTCTACCCTTGATCAATTTTTCAGTATTGTTGTATCTTATTTGAAAAAATACCGATTGCATTAGTAATGCTTAGTACCGAAGATGCAGAGATTCGATGTAACTCAAGCTGACTCTTTTATTTACAACGGGTTCCCACAGACTAGTTTTGCCTAGTTCTTTTTTCTGTTCTTTTTTAGCCAACATCTACTGGAACTGATGGAATTGGACAATAAGACCTATTTGGACGTGGACTTCCCCGTTGACCAGACTGGTGCGCTTATAATCTTGGATAAGTACTCGCCCATGCGACTGCGTTGACTTGCCCCCTTGACGCCTTCATTTGCGCCCCCTTGTTCAGACTGTTTTATACATAAATCTAGCATATTTCTCTACTACTAATGTTGGGACGCTTCTCCCATTTCTTACTGTTTTGCGGTTGGGTGTTGGTAGTACCCTTGACATTATTAACTTCTCCGCCTTGTGATTGGAACTATTAAGTGTTAGTTTGTCGACACAGTAGGTAGGATCCCAGTTGCAACAAGGTAGAGCCTGTTAGCTACCTCTCACCGAGCAGACATTCGACTCGTGACCTCCTGCTCATTTAGGATCGTGCACGTGGTTTCATCCTTAACGCTTCATGCGTTTTAGCACTGAAAGCGGCCACGTGAAGATTAATGTTAAGCTTAAAAACCAAAGTTAATATGATCCTTTAATGGTGGTTTCTGGTACTTCATGGAGGTGTAAAAGTCATAGATTGAAATGAGTGAGAGACTCATATAGACCTAAGTGCGAGTGCCACGTTAGTCGGGCACGTCTCTGCTGACTTAAATGAATTGCGTAGGAGAGTCGACAGCCGCGCGGGGAACACGGTTGACCAGTGGTAGAACGAGGACGACAAAACCAATGTATCAGTAATAAAAATGCAGGAACAGTAGCGATGTGCAACAGCTAGCAGTGAAAAGTCGGAGTTTGTACGGACGTGCAAAGAAGATGTTCAGATTTCAGTCAACAAAACAAGAAGCCATCGTTGTGTGGTCTCATATTCGGAAATGGTTTGCTTTTGACCCGAAATAACCCTGGACAGAAAAAATTTAAAAATACAAATGTGAATGTCACCACTTGGCTACATGGAAAGTGCTATGGCTAAATGTGCTGCTCAGTTATTAAACTGCAATTTGAACGGAGGTTCGCTCCAGTTTGAGCGACAGCAACTTGACCTGAAAAGGTTGCTATCGTTCTGTTTGAATTGTGGGAAAAGTAATGCAGATAATCAATCTAAATGTTGCTAATGATGCCAGTGGCTAGGCTTAAAATTATTCAAAACAAGCACTCAGCACCACAGTACCTATTTGATATCAAGAAAAACCGCGTGACAACTTGTCACGATTATAACCAGCAAGCTTACCGTTCACCACAAATGTATTGCAAAGACCGCCATAATGCTTCTTTTAAAGACATGTGCATTGAGTAACTGGAAGGTGAATTACAATCTAAATCAGAAATTACAATCATACTTAGAAAAGACATTTGAATAATTGCGTGCTAACTGCCTCGAATGATCTCACATTCCTTGCCTCTTACTCTGGTTAGGTGCTCCTGGTCAAGAAAATTAGGTAAAGATATCTTTCACTAGAGAATCATAATTGTTTTCGGCTCCCCCAAGTAGCCGAAACCGCTCAGCCATGTAGGTACCGTAAACCGACCACTTGGCACCTAAAAGGTACACACATCTACGGCCCAACGAATACCACCCCACTCGCCTCTTTGCGAAAGGATTAAAGGTTCGTTCCATTGCTCAACAGGTTAAGTAGACCACTCAAAGTTTATAGGTATACAATCTACATTTATCTTAAAACTTCACAAAAGTAAACCGCCTTCATGAAAAACCCCAACATACGTAAAAGGTGCAAAAAACAGTCACATTGCAATACGATAGTGGTTTATCCCTCGGTACTGGTGAGGCGCCACTTTTGTACTTTGAATTAGCCCCCTTGTACCTCGATGGATGGGGTGGCCTTTTGGGCCATCCCAGTAGCCTAGACATCTTCTCCGTGCTGAATATAGATATTATGCCTGAGTATTGTGTCTTCTTTCGTCTTCAGGGAGCTTCGGGACGCTACAATATATTGCAGTTACACATCAAAAATATTATGCCGAACATGGATATGCTATTTTACTTACGAATTGATTCGTATAGGATCTATGAATAATTGAAAAAAGGTTGTGTAGACATAGGACTTGGTTTCAGTTTGGTAGATATTTCAGCTTTTTTAAAATTCGAAGCCTAGACATGTTAACTTGGCAACGGAAAGCCATATTTTACCTACACACTTATTTGGCTGGGTAAACACAAATAAAAGCAAGTGTCCAACCCATTGCTTCCAAATATATCCTCTTTTTGCGAGGCTTTCAGCTTGACTAATTACAATCTCAATTGATTTTACAAAATTCCCACGCAAACTGTCCTCTTTACTTGTTTTCGAAGCTTTGATGTGGCAATTACATGTTTTTAACCTTATTGAGATCACTTGATCCTTCAAATTTCCTGGCAATGAATACAATTTTGTCTATCGCATTATCAAATGCAAACAGTCATGGTGGCCAATCGTAAAGCAGCACCTCTAGGTCAGGTTGTGTCAAGTCTCATGAGATGCCATCAGCTTTTCAGCCTTTGTCGCTACTCCGCTGGGGTTTCTGGTATGTTATGTGAGCTTAGATCAGTGCATTTGCAGAACTTACGCCCTTTTGGAAACCGAGCGTTTACTCAAGGCTGTTAGGCCATATCTCCTGTGTATTTTACTGTAGAGAAAAGCACTGATCTTGGGAATCACACGTCTTGTGCTGCTGCCTGAATAGTCCCTCTTAAAAGAAACCCTTCTAAACACTCTGGTAATTGATAACTAATTTTATCAAATCCTACTTTGATGTACAGACTTGCCTTCTTTTCCGTACTTTGTTCCTGAGACTTGTACCCTCTGTATCTACTCTCCCAATTTGTAGGTTTTCAAACATTTTTTACTGGAATTTTGATGCATGCTCTGCCATAAAATATTGCAATAATTAGTATCTAGTATAGATCTTGAAGTTAGCTGACAGACCCGGGTGCAGTTTATGTCCCAGTATTCCCTAAAATCATATTTTGTCCTCATTTTGTATAAATCAGGGTAGTGCACTTTTTACTATTTTTGTACGATTCGTAAAAGTGGGATGCGTAACCCCTTCCTTTTGCTATAGCAGAATAATTAATGGCGCAGCATTTGAACTACCTTCTCATTCTAGATAATGTCCTGTTACCAATGCGCCAAGAAACTCTCTTTCAGCGCTCAAAAGGTACAGTTTATGAGTTCGTCTTCATCCTCTAACTATTTTACTCCTCCAGGTGGCCTGTCCAATGTGCAAATTCATTATGTGCAAAAAGTGCCTTGCTCATACGTTACCTGGAGGCGGCGTCAATACCAAAGTCTGCCTTCAGTGTTATGAAAGAGCCACGAGGTAATTTTTTTGTACATTTTCTTAAACTGCCTCTCAAAGTAACGAGCCCGCCAACGACCCCTGCGAGAATGACCCCCCTATCAACTACTTAAGGTGAGATCGCACACTTTCCATTTGATGTTTTTTCTAGACGAATAAAGGCTCTAAAAAATAAAAGGCTGGAACCACTCAATCATTTGCCACCAAGGAAAGCGGATCTTAGTGATAGTAAGTTGTGTGCTTCCTCCTGTTAAGCAAGTGTTTTTCTTTCGCCAACCTCTTATTTTTTATCTCATGCTTTAAGTCGCGAAACTGACACAACGGCTGGACTCATTGACTGCAGAGGAGGTAAGGCTTTTGCCTAAATTTGTCATACTTGTTCTAAATAGTTTTCCATTTGAAGCTAATTCACCATGACGCTTGAGAAGGAGACTTCAATCAATTTCGCTCTTAAAATTGAAGTACCTAATTAAGACCATTAGCATCTTTTTGCGAATGTATGAATACGTATTTTTAATGAAAAAATGCCTGTTATTTTAACTTTTAAAGACTTTGAAGCCTTCAAGGTGGATCAAACTCACAGACGTGTATAGTCTAATGTATACCAAAGGCGTCCATTCCTAGTCCGTTTTTAAGACTTAAGTCGTCTGATAAGCATACCCGACACTTATAGGCAAAGCATTCTAGCGAAATTAAAATGAAGCCCTGCATTTGACAGAAGGGCAACAACTGTGCTAAATATATGTATTATTCGTAGAATACTTTTTTGACGTTTTACTGTTTCGACATAATTTTAAGCGCAAAAACCTTCCAACCGAAGCAGAATTGCGGTCTAGATTGGACGTCTTGAATGATTTTCTCCTTACCCGCAATTTTGGATCTAAATCTGCGTCGTCAACGAAAACTAATCAGGATGAAGTGAAGAATATCGTGGATCAGGTGCCTTTTTGGTTCATTTTACTATAGAAATGTTGAATTAATGTTCTAGTAATACATCTATTTTTGTGCTAGCATGCCACAAGTTATTGTTCTTAAATAAATTTTAAGGAGTGAAATTTACTTGGTGGCTGAGATGCCCTTGTACTTTAATTTAAAGTATCCTTGAATCGAGCGGTTTATTTTCCACAATTGTTCATTTATTTGGAGCCGTTGAATTATTATTCTTTGAAGCAATGTAATGTATTTTCTGAAGCCAAAAATGTTAGGAAGAGTTTATTCGTTTGGCGGTAATTGGCACCAAACGGATCAATAACTACTCATTTTTGTTGGAAATTGCCTTGGTAATTGAAATGCTGAGGAAGCGGCTGTCTTTGAACTGTGAAAGTTCATAAATGGTGAATGCATCGTTTAAGTCGCACCTGACGGCGTTGGGAAACTTGACTTCCCTCAAGTGCGCTTGTCCTATCAGATGCCGTTTGAAGGCTACCCTTGTATAACTAACCTCATTTTAGTACATTTTTTAAAGCTACTTGCGATAATATGTCCTAGAGTGTGTTCTACTGCCTTGTATTCCTGAGATCATCATCTTCCAAGTGTATCATGCCTTTACGCCTTCTTCAAGCCATTATGAGTGTCATGCTTTTTTTCTGTTTGGTAATGGCCCCCAGTTCAGTGCTTTTAGAATCCAAGTCAAACTGGAAATTGAAATTAATGTGAAGTACATGATCTATCCTCATTTTATTTAGTCGCTAGTTAAAGTTATAACGCCTAACCTCGTTGACTATTCAAAGTGCATTTCCCCGTACAAACGTCATGAGCGCCCGTTTCTTGTCTATATGTACCATTCCAGTGCTTTTTTAGCGTCTAAGATCGTCAAAATATGCTGCAGAATATAGCCCGAGAAATTTGGCATTTATCAGTGGGTAACTGCTACTCAATGACCACGTGCCTGTCTGTACCTCAAAGACTACTGTGATAGTGTCGATTTTGCCAATGCTACCGCTTTTGCTTTGGCGCAACTAAATTTTCGATTTCTTAAACACATTGTTGCATTTGCTTGACTTTCCTCTTCTCGTGTCGATCACGTCATTGCGTGAATGTATGCATGAAGTTTAATGATGTTCCGCTTATTGGCACCCCTATCTAACCGGTATCAGGTGATGGAGTACAGTGAGATTTTGGGTGATTTTTCCTTTTTAAGACCACAGATTCAATCATGTGTCTATCTGCTTAACTGATAGTGCAGCGTGAGAATTTGAAACGAGCAGTTAACACCTGAGACATGCCTTCACTGCAGTTTGTTAGACAAGAGGGACTTTTTAAGAAGTTTGATGTTTTGCTACCTTGTGCTTAGACTCTTTTTCCTACTGTACATGTACTTCAACATTTGATTAGAACAAATTGTCGGTACGTCCAAAGGGAAGGTTGTGATACCGGCCTGTCCGCACAAGTTAGCTTCGCAGATTGTTATAATGCATTACTTTAAGGTTTTTCATCTGATAATGACCAGACATGCAGCATTCTAAACTATGATATGTGATATAATAGACTTGTTATTTGTGAAATTGAGGTAGAAACACGTCAGCGCAATTTGACGATTTCTGCTCCACTTTTTAAACCTGAAAACATGGCATCTCGTTATCCTTTAGCTTGCAATTGTTAAGGTTTTGGGTACTTGGAGTAATTTGTATTTATTTTTACCGACTAGATACAGGATGAAGCTCGGCTATCTACGCTACATGGACAGCTCTCGGGCCAAAATGCCGAGACGTCCACTACCAAACGAATTTACTGCTCTCTCTGTGACAATTTGGCCAATATCCTGTGCCCAGCCTGTATGGACCAGGAGTTCTGTAAATACTGCTTCCAGTGGGTAGCGAAGATATCCTTCCCTTTTCATTTAAAAATAGTCTGCAAATTATTACTCTCATCCTTTCTAGACGCGCCCACAAATCGAGGCACATGCGACACCACGAAGGGATTCCTGTTTCAAAACCGAACAAAAGTTGATTTATCTGCCTTCCTAATTATTATTATTATTACTGTCATGTTGTTCTCCTATATGGGGTCTCTTAGCATGTGGTGTACGAGCTTCACTCCGAGACCCTAGCATGTATTTTGATCTAGTTTGGTTTCTTCCCGCTGGTCCTTCTCTACGTGTGAGCTTGGAAAGCCAGGAATGTGCTGGTAGGTGCTGGAGAGATGGTCAAGGCCCTTCTGCCTGGAAAGATGTATCGTGGGGATAAGAAGGAAAAGATCTTACGCCGCAGCCAGAAACACTTCCTTTGTGATAGTATTCTTGCCAATTCCGCGAGGCATTATGTCGAACTCGGTGATACCCAGGGTCTCCAAACCATGTTTATATTGCTCAAAAGTGACGTACCCCCGCATGTTTGGGTCCAACATGTGGAATATGGATTCAGCATTTGCCAAGGTGAAGATAAAAGGGTTTTCGCCACGGCCGTGCTGAGCTGCCTTCAACTTCTCCAGTATCGAGATCATATACTCGATTGGGTTTTCTAGACATTGTTGTTGAAATGGAGAGGGTATTATTAAATCACTTAAATGTTATTGTAGATGGGGTGCCGTGACGCTTCGTGCACTGATATTGGCTAGTATAAGTCGAATGAATCTGGTAAGTGAGGGTAGTGAGACATGCAAGAAGCATGGTGGTTGAGCTCCGGCGGGTTGGATTTTCACGGTTTCCTATATCAAAGTAGACTTGCCTGGTCTGTCAAAAACAACTAGGCTGCTGAGATTGTGTAGCAATTCGGGGATACGTTTTTCGTCGAGATATCTCTCTGCCTCAATAAACTTTGGGCACTTCCTGTAATCCATGCCGCGCTGGTGCACGAAATACCATGACGCGTGTAATTTAAACAAGAGAAACCAAGCATTCAATTTGTTCGTCAGCCGCAGATTTATTTGTATTTACAAATATTGCTAATATAGTAGGAATATGAATTGGAAATTTAGGCGCTATGTTTGACTCTGGCGACCTTAAATTGTTTAATGTAATTGTCATGTTTATAAGGTCAAGGCAAGAACTTTCGCTCTTTATGCGATTCCCAATGAGACGCAGAGCCTTATCACAAAGTGATGTGTATTTCAATGAAGAATTCCTACCGAATCACGATCCATGCCTTAAATCGCAGGATTGGCCTTTAAGTGAACTGGTTGAAACTTCGCATATTCTATTGGATGAGAGAACCAGTGCCAAAAGATTTCAACAGCTTTACTCCCATCTTAAATTTGCATACACACAATTACAGGTAAATTTTTTCCTCCTGGAAAATCAACTAATACTAAGGCATACACTGTTAAACCTGTTTTATGCAAACAAAAGTTATTTTCTGCACTGGAGCCGTAGCTCCCCTCCATTTTATTAATACCTGTGCATACTGCTGGAATCAAATACATTTTTTACGGACAGGAATCACATGTTGATTTAGAGTCGCGGTATACCAGTGCACTGCATGAATGGCTAAACGAGAAGAAGTTATTGAACCTTGAGTTAATAAGACTTTCCTCTGAGAAACGTGAACTCGAGTTACTGTGCATTGAACTTCAAAAGAGTGCACTCTCACCAGAGAGTCTTGAGCTGATAAAGTGTAAGGTATGTTGAGGTAAAAATCCAACATATAGTTTCTAACGATTATCTAATGCCTTATTTATTTAAGATTGGGAATGCACTAAAGAAGAAATCTGAAGATGAGCTTGCCAGCGCCACCAAAGAGATTGAAGTTGCGCGGACCGAATGTCTTTATGTAACAGAAGAGCTTGAGAAACTAAAGACTGACTACGAGCAACTTCGGGCACGCTCAAAATCTGTTCGGGAAATGGAAGTTCTTCTCCGAGAATCAGAGGTTCGATTCAACTATTGCCTTTGTTTTATTTCTCTTTAATTAGCAACCACTTTCAGATGTCATACATTGCTATTGACATTTTTTCAGCATATTGTTAAACGTGCTAAGTTGACCTACTTGTTGACCAAGCTACAGTATTTTTGGGGCTGCTAATTATCGGAGCAATTTACAAGTTTATTTAGCATTTCCATTGCTTTGCTTCATATTTATTTTGAGTGGTATCTAACGCGTTGGAGAGTGTTCTTCTAATGCACGAATCTTCCCAAGTTTTCTCAAATCCACTCTATATCTAAATCAGGCAATCAAGTTACCAATATTTTCCCGGTTCGGTTAAAGATCAAGTGCAATTTTTCTGAAACATTCCGGGTATATTTGCTAGTCGAAAATTATATTAGTTAATTAGAATGTTATAAAGAACCAAGATATGACACTTCTCTTGTTTTCAGACATTTAGTACACAAATTTCCTTTTTGTAAATCAGGTTGAATTAGTCAAATAAATGTCATTTACACTAAATTCAAGCGTCAGCATATAGCTGAGTCTCATGACGAAGTCGTAACTCGCCTCTCTTCTCTTCTCGGGTCGGACACGGAAACCCTGGCTGCCCTGTATCGCGAAAACTCACAGATGTGCGCACAGTACCACCTCGTTGTTGGTGAGGCGGAGAAGTCAAAACGTCTTTATGATACACAGATGTAGATCATTCCATATTGTTTCACCTAGATGCTACTTAGGTGTGAACTGAAGAATGAGCTGATACGTGCTATAGAAGAACTAACAGCAGCGAAGACGGATAGGGCCACGCTGGTGGCAAAATGCGAGTCCTTGAGTGAAGAGGTGGGTGTAATTTGAGACAGAACTTCGAAACAACTTATTCGACTTTTTTAAGATGGAATTGCTTGTTAAAAGCCTGGCCAGCACCCAGGCTGATCTGAAGGCTGCCCGTCAGCGCATAGTTGACTGTGAGCGAGCAAAGTTGAGCTCGGAGAAGCATTTCGAGGGGCGAGTGCAATGCTTAAGAACGGAGTTGAACGACTGCCGGTTGGTAGCCCAGCGGGAGCGAGTGGAAGTAGAGCGCCAGCGTGATCAATTGGCTTTCCAAGTCCAAGGCAAGTGTGACGCATTCTACTATTTTTGAAGGGATATTTAGAAATATGTTTCCAATTAGTAACCTTGCTTCCACTTTCTGGTCCATTGAAAACGTTTAAAGTAACACGTTTGAAGAGAATACATGATTTAACGGGTTAGTTATACCTAGAAATAGACTACATAATTACGATTTTACGCCTCGATTTGTGAATATGAATCTTTACGAGTGGATTAATTTTATTTGATAATGTTGATTTAGTAGTCTAATCCTCCCTCTCTTAGCATATTTACATGTTCCATTAGCTCTTACTTCTCGGCAAGGGAAGTTCAAATTGGCGAAACTTGGTACATCCGAATTCGATGAATCGATGCTTTGAATCAAACGATATGAATCACTGGCCCTATTGGTTCGACTTGTTTACGTTTGATATCGAAAACTGATACCAATTCTCGCATGTTATCGACTTTTGTTACAACTTCTAAGGAGGTGAAGTGTGAAATAAATCAAACTCTTACTGCATCGTCCGAAAATGTGAAAATGTTTGACGTTATGCTTTAGGCGATTTGAATTTCCGAACTATTTACGAAGTAGACACGTCTGCCAAGATCTCTCATACATGATCCCAAACGTAATAGATGTATGGCGCTTTCTCATTTATTGGCAATATATATTGACAATATTCCCTTTACAGAAACCCAGGCAGATGCTTTATGTCATGGTATGTGCACGTATTGCCAAAAATTAAAATGCGGTACCTCTAAATTAGGTGGTTGTTAAATTTAGTACTCTAAAATCAAAGTCATATTCCTCCACCTAGGTCAAAATGTTATCATATTGGTGTTTTCAGCCTGTTTCCTTATGTAACACTCATGAATTTGAAGGCATTTTAAAATGCCTTCTTTCAGATCTTGCCAGTCAATTGGCTGTGGCCATAGCCAAATTCGAAGAGGTCGAGATATTGCATCAACAGCGTGAACAGGAAATGGCGCAACGGGAGTCAGATCTTCGAAAAACTATGGTTGATTCCACTGAGGAGTCGAGAAATCGCTCTGCGGAAATGCTTCGACAATTGGAACACACGCAATCACGGTTTCGTGAATTAACAGCTCAGCACAAAGATATAACACAGGCCTTGGCTGAGGTAAGAACCTCTGCTACTTAGCCTTATTAATAGCAATCGCATAGGAGCTTTGGACCCTCAGTCACGTGGTTTAATGGTGTCGCTAGAACAAAGATTTGTATATTATTGAATCACACGGTTTCACTTTAGTATTTTAACTGAACATACATAATGGTATGACGTCAGTTAATGAATTATGCGGTAAAAATAGGGATGCTTTTGATTTCCACTTTTGCAGGACGAATAAATAAAGTGATTATACCTTAAAATCAGTCAGAGCACTGATATATAGCAAGCTAGTAACCCATCATTTATCAAGAGCGTCTGCTTCATGTGCTTCTTGCTGCATTTGTGCCTACATTTGCCCTGCGCACGGAGCACACTCCATAGCTGGTGTTGTTAGGACTAAAAGTGCTGTGAAAAATGCTTATGGGTACTCTCGAAATCGTACCTCACTGAATTCGATACTCCATATATTTCCAAACTTAGGACCCATCGCTTCAATTTATGCAGTTTGTACCTAATAGATGCTCGATAAGCACGTATAAAATAGCCAAACATTGTTATGATTAAGGTCACTTACTTAGGAGACATAGGAAGGAAGCATCAACTTCGCTCGGGAGGTGTGTGGTAAATATACAATCACCATTTGCATAACCTATTATTTTAGTCGGAGACATTAAGGACTGAGACCCAGAAGAAGCTTTCGTTAAGTGAGGCACAAAACTCAGCATTGAAAGATGAATTGGCGATGGCTAGACATGAACTTAGAGCCCAGCAAAATCAAATCCAGAGTTTAGAACGTGCACTAAAGGAAATTACTTCTACAGATGAACAAATTCCTGAAAAGGTAATGTTCATTAGAAGCTAATCATATCAATGAAGGATTATGGTGATGGAGGCGACCGGCTCTGTGAAATGGCAGGTGTCAGAGAGGCATACCTGAGGTTACTGGAGAAATTCAAATCAGTAAGTAAACCATCACGGAATTTACATTTTCATACTGAATGCTGATTAGCTTTGATCGGACTTCGCACAGGAAAGGGTGAAATTGATTGTAAACATTCGCCAACTTAATGCTGAACTGATCGCGAAGAGCTGTGAAGCCGAACAACATCGCCAAGAAATTGAAAAATTGAGGTGAGTTGTAAATGTAACAGGAATAAATGTTACCCACTTAATGGGACATAAATCGTTTTTGCTCTGTGTTTTTAAAAAGACGTCGTGTGCCGCAAGCAGAATACCAGAGAATAAAGTCTCAGCTGGAAGAGTTTCAACGACGCAAGGAAAGCTATTGGTTTCTTCTAAATCAGGCAAATCAAGTTTTGCCAGGATGTCACTCGGATTAAGTGTATGGATCCCCGTTTAATGCGTTACACTTTCCTAATGATTAATGGGTATTAGAACTTTACTAACGACGGTGTTTTAGTAATGCGTTGAGGCCTGGAATAAAAGCAACGGGTGAGTACTAAGTAAGAATGTAGCGAGCCCAAAATTTATTTGTACTACTTAAAGGTTGCAACGAATATTACTTTGTAATGCAGGACACAAAAACCCTCTACGTAAAAGTGCATTAGATGTGTAAGTTGAAGGTACATCAAATGAACGGGTCTCCGTTTTCAATTATCTGTTCTGGATGTCTCACAAATCTTCTCTTAAGTCTCAAAAGGTCAAAAGGCTATCAAAAAACATGTGGTACTAGCGTAGATCGGTGTTGGGACACCTACGGCCTGGCGCCAAAGCCGCGTTGCGGTACTCTGATAGTCCACATGGTCAAACGACGAGTAAGACAAACTGGCAAGCCAACAGAATTCGTGTTTAGTGGCGGATGCATGTAGTAAGTGGCCATATCTGCACAAAAAAGGATTCTGATACGCCATGCCTGAGAAATGAACAGTGGCCAAGGAGCACATCTATCAATATTTTCTTTATGAATAAACCAGTTCGTAAAATAAAAAATTTAAATAGGGTGTCAAAGAAATAAGTTTATTTGATTTTGAAATCAAAAATTTCAAACAAATCTACTCCATAATGATAGTGTTGGTGCTCACAAACAAGCTGTTTTTAAAATTAATTGCCCAACCTCTCTCCCATTTAATATTATATGCATAAATTTTAAATAACAGATTGCCAATCTGATTTAATTTCGTTGTATCGGTCCCACAAAATGTCACAACCGGGATAGCCTAATACGAAATATACCGTTCAAATACTTTACTAGTATTTTTGTTGATCCGCTACAATTTAAAGGTCACGCGTTTATTGGATAGCACGATGATACCTGTAGGGCAAACCTGTTAACTTGTGCTGGTTGACGTTGGCGTCGATACTCATACAGCTGGTGAGTTCTATGCAAATATGTAATGCGAAGTATTTTACCATCCTGAGTCAATATCAGATGTGATTTAGTTTTATTATGGGAACTCCTTATCCTACCACTATTCCTCGTGGACGTGTAGTCGATTTCATTTTGGAGCAAGCCTAGTTACTTAGTTTGCTTGTCAATTTCTATTCTATTCGATGTCTGGTCTCACTAGAACTAATTGTTAATGTATATTGGTTGATCTGGGTGTGCCAACTCACTTCTCTCGTATTAAACTGTATTTCACTATTTCATTTCTAGTCTTACAATGATAAAAACACTGTCCATTGAGCAAAAGTTCCATGACCGTTGTCTTTCACAGAAATCTACCAATTACGGCTTGATAATCAGTGGGGTGAGTCCTTCTCTATTATCTAAGTTAGTGTATTCTAGTCCGTCAAGGAGGACGAGTGCGTTTTCCTCCTTCTTGCATCTACTGAAAAAGACCTCACTAACATTGACACCATTAACACATCGGAATTAAAGCTTGAGTGCCAGAAAATATGCCGTATGCTTCCTGCTGGTTTAAGAGTATCTGGTGTCTACTACTGCGGATTTCTCAATTTCACTAAATCAAGTGCACGAATTAGAGAGGTATTCATGTTTATAATAGAATTTCATTTCGATGTATAGATATTGCATGTTATTCAATTGGCCGAAAAGCATCCACTCACAGACAAGTTTGCCCCTTTAACCGATCGTGATAAGCTTTTCCTTCAAGTAGATCCTCTCACTAAGAGGTACGCTCGTGGCGCATTTAAATCCAACCCTGCTGTTCTTTAGCTTCATTGCCAAAGCAATTGGCTTCTCTCACCCAAAGGACTTTTTGCGGCCAGTTGATGTGAGAGTCCGACAGGTGATAGATAGGTGGAGGGGCATTAAGACCCACATCAATCTGACATTGGAGGCTTACCTTCCAGCCGAACGACAGAAGGAGAAGATTCTTCAGGAACTGGAGGGAGCTGCGACGCCATTCCTGGAGGCCATTACCAGAAAGACACGACTTCTTGTCGATGGTGACTTGAAATGCGAGTCGGATCCCCTCTTCCACAAAAAATCCATCGCAAAGGTTGCTCGTCACTCAAAGCGTCATAGAGGAACAAAGGCGGAGTTCCAGAGTTTTTCCGAGGCGGCGCAGAATCTTTCTAACTCCTGGGATTCCGCAAACTTTGTCCTATTCGGCCCTGATGTGAGTCGCATTTGCTTTTGTGCTATCCCTTTTTTTCTGTTGTAAAATCAACAATACTTTACGGTATCAAATTTAACCAGTTTTCGTGTTTTTTAAGACTCATACTGGCAATCCTGCTGGTTTGATTTTGTCCATTACCCCTTGGATATTCCATTGAATTGAAGTAAGGCTAGTTGCTTATATGACCAATTGCCTCCAAGTAGAGAATGCAAGCCAATGTTGCTATTATTGTTTTTACAGCCTTAATACCCCATTTTTGATAATCAATCTTAAGATTGTAGGTAGTTTTATTTTCGGTAACATGCCGATCCATTATATTTGCATATATACTAAGATTTGTGCAATTTAATCATTTACTGGGAAAATAGTTCAAAGTGAACCAACTACGCATTTATTGAATTCCTTTCTAATCTGTTCCGAATAGTTTCTCAATGCAAACGTGTTTTTGAAAGTTGAAAATTCATGTAAACGAATTTGTAGGAAAAAATATCGTTTGATTCCTTGAATCACCAAATGATTGTTTTTTGTCTTTTTGGCAGTGGCGTTTGAGTGGATAACTACCATAGCGATTGTCATAGAGCTAAGACCAGCACGTCTAGGACAGTGATGAATAAATATCCTTCACCGTCTAAGAATGCACGTCCAGTGTATAAAGCGCCTATGAACCGAGTTATAAGTACATCTCGCACATGCACACCTACGGTTCTCAACAAAGCACATCGTTTTAATGAGTATTAAGGGACAGTTCAGGGATTTTCTTGCCTCAATAGTTTCTCTCTTGGAAGCGAACCAGCTCCTGCTCGTCGATTGACTCGGGCCACTATTCGGACGCCTTGGCCATGCCCATCGATAGCCCGCCGCGTCCAGAAGGCGACAAGATCCTCACCATCCATGGACGGATTCCTGGTCTTGCCTTCCTCCCCGTTGATGGCACGACTGTCGCTGATGCGCTCAAGGTAACCTTTTCTATCCAATTTAAATCTATCACTATACTTTTGAGGCTTCTTACACGAACCAAGCACTCTTGCGCGCTTGCTAAGCTCAAAAAGTTTTGGTGACTTGGAGGCCATCCAGTAGATGCTCGCACTTGTCCCGCCAACATGTGGTGTAACAGATATTTTATGTATTTCATTTACATTGATTTTGTATTTCCTGTTCTTAACACAACTTTTTACTGTGTTTAAGAAAAAACAATGAGAATGAAAACAGATTGTTTAATAAAAGTTAAAAATATTCCTAAAAATTTTTAAGCTGACTAAAATTTACGGGTGGTTGATAGGTTTTTTGAATTTCCCGATGAATTCATCTTGAATTTGTCCATATTTTTTATTCAATTATTTTTACTTTTTTAATTTGTCCTTTATTTCTCCAGGCCTTTCAGCGGGATCTAACACACAGCATTCTAGTGCGCCTCGAACTCCTCACCGAAGAATTGCAGATAAGCAGCGGTGAAATGGAGTGTAAGGCAATTCTTTTTACAAATATTTTATGCAGTCGTTTTAAATAAGCAATTTTGTCCTAAATTCCACAGTTTTATGAATAGCGAAATTCGCAACCGTTTGAGCTGTATGTGCCATATTGTGAAAGCTACTTCAAACTCCCACACAAGTCCCAGGCGATAGCCATTTTTCCATCTCATTTTTGGATATTTCATCTTTCTTTCTAAGATTATGGCTAAAAGTGGGTTTTGGAGTCTTATTTTCGGGAGTGATAAATATCGAGTGTAAAAACAATTTTTGTCCTATATTTTGATGAAACCAATCCAAACCGTTAAATTTTCACCAATTAAAATAAGATTCCTTTCGAAAATAATTCATTAAAGTTTGCTTTGCCGTTTAATTTAGTTTTTTTTTTAAGTTATTTGATTATATCACACATTTCTTTGTCATCGCTCAAAGATTTCATACCAACATTGTCAGGATTGGTAGACGTTTTTAAAAACAACCACCTTGTGTCGATCTTTCACTATTGAATAGCTGCAAAAGAGGTGATGAAAATCAAATCAAATGACAGTCTCCACTTAACCACCGAATCATATACGGTAAGGTTTTCAAGGTCCGATGCTTCTTGGGAGGTCGATTTTCCCTCCTGCATATCGCAAAAATATCTGCTCCCCATGATTGCCTGCCGTGCTTATGTGGTTGAAGAAAAACAAAAAAATTGCAAGTGCCCTACGCTTCGCTTTCCCCTTAACGGGTCATCCCCTCAAGTCAACGTTTCACTAAGCTTGGGATGGTACGTGCTGTTGTTGCCATTGTGGAGTCTTCCACCTCCCTTCTTTTTATTGAATCTAACAATTATTGTTATCTAAACCTTTTTTCTACTGCGTAGGTGTTTGTTTAAAGGGTTTCTGCGTAGCCGTTCGTCGTAAAAGTGGTACATTTGGAAAAGTACTACGTATACTTCTTGTCTTTAAAATTACCTAGATTCCATCCTGCAGATTTTGCCACCAGAATAGATCAACGGGCCATATTGATACACGGCCTTGCTTTTATTTTCCGGGATAACCGGGTTGTTAAAGACACGTTACTATCAAGCGAATAACGATGCACTCTAAAAAACTTAATACAAACGACAGAATGCAATGCGGAAAATTGCCGTTCAGTTGTGAGCTGCTGAAGCTAAAATCGAATCAACGTTTATAGCCAACAGAAATTGGCTGATTAGGATTCCTCATGACCCTTTAACAACCGTGCCCCCAGAAACAGTGCTAGACAGCTTCAATGGACATTGTGCCATTTGAGCACCTAGATAGCATTATTCTACTACAGAAGTGTGCTTTCATGAGGGAGGAGAGGTTACCAGAGTTTACTTGTCAATGCCTACGCCTCTGTCCTCCGATATTGTCCTCTCTACTCGTGACAAGGCCGTACGCGACCCCTGTTTTTCACACTGCTGTGCCTTCTGCTTCAGCAACATGCACACGCTCACACGTCATCGATGCTCCCCTTAAAGACCGATCTGTTGAAATCGGTTATTCTACCGTTTACCAGGTCTCTGTTTGTCATAATATACCTTGCCAGAGAAGCAGGTGGTTTCAATAAAAATCCTCCCCTTTTTTCGTGTTAAAAGACATTTAATGCTTATTCAAAATTAAGGATACGTTGGCGTTTTGTTAAACTTCCCTTTGCCTTGAACTGCCACTGTTGCTGGTTGAAATTATGCATCTATTCGATTGAATCGATTAAGCTTTCCGTCTTTTCGTATTTGCATGGATTGGAGTAGGTTGGGTTTGAAAATGAAAAGTATTGATGCACTGTGTCATTTTGACGCGTTTAGGAATCGCGAGACTTACAGAATGCATACAGATAGGAATAGAACATCGAGTAAATCAATGTAACTCCTTGGAGGAGCTTCTTTCTCCTTGCCAGCGTTCTATTTAACGCGTTTTTTGCGAAGATTTCGAGTCGCTGAAATCTAATTGTTCTTTCCAGGTCGCATCGATAATTTTCTGTTACTTAGATGTTGCCTATAAGAGCACTATAGCAAATTTATCTTGACTGTGATTTATCTTAATATTTTTAGTGCTTCGATTGGTGCAAGGATTAATTAGGATGGATGGTAAATCCTAGAATCTTAGAGTTTTCGCAGAATAATCTACAGTTGGGACAAAAATCCAACCTTAGTAGATCACAGATAGTCTTGTTCCGATTGTGCATTGTGCAGCTAGGTGCTGTACTAAGAGCTATTCTAACTTTCACGCTCTTGCAATGTCTTTCAGTAAAAGAACGTTCCTCATTCTGGGCAATCGCCGTGGATTAAATCCACTTGTGCCACCCTCATGTAGCTTGCTCGACAGTATTGCACGAATTCACGTTTTTGGTTTTATCGATCAGCAGAAGCGGTACCCGATTAGGTTACAATAAATAAATATCTGTGCCACCTTATAGATTTCGGATATTATTCCCGATTCATCTTACAGTACCGCATATTGTATTTTTTTGAACTTCGGCACTGTGAAAGTGAATTGAGGCTTTACCTGAAAGCTTTGGCTCTCAATATTTATTTTGTAACAGATCAACTTTGAATTTCGCATATTGCAAAGCCTCTGCATAAGTATTAGTTGTCATCTCAAGAATCAAATTCGCAATTGTACCGACGGGAGATACAAGCTGAACTCTATTCAGGTCAGATTAAACGCCACTAAGAGGTATTGTGAAGGTATTTCTTTTTGTGACGGATTATTGATCAACCGGTGCCTCCTACAGATGCTATTCGTTGGCGGTGACGTGGTTTGCCTCCTTTTTTAGAGCCCAAAAACTGGTACTTTAAGATTTCCTGGTGTTTCTGTTGAATAGTGTCTGCAAGTGAGGTTACGTGTGTGTGTGGTTTATAATGTTAAATGCTATTTTTACATGATACGATTATGCGTGGATTCTTGTCATAATTTCTCGGTCTTTTGTAATTAAGGTGTGTCGTGAGGATGCTGGTCAATTTTGGCCCATAAACTACTTTCGGTGGGATGACGATGCAGCGCACGGTAGACTCGATCTGTGCTTTTATTGCATCAGAATCAGTGATACTGAACCATGATCTAAGCCTCATTAAAATGCCTCTCGAATTACCATTTGTGATGGGGAAACACAGTCTAGTTTTCCCAGTTTAGCCAATTTCTTACGTCATTTTACTGCTTTATTATTTATGCAGCAGTTCTAGTTACAATTTTATGTTTATGGGGGTGAGGATGACGTCTTTCAGTGATGGTGATAAATTAATCTTCTCAGAGATTGTTCCAGCGTTAGATTGTCTTCTCACCCGTTAGTCAAGTCGCAAGGCTAAACTCTTTAATACAACAACTCTTTTTGCCCTTTATACGTAGAGGTAGGGATAGCCTTTATATAACCATACGCACCCACTATCATTCCACTTGACGTTTGCTCCTAATGCAATTATTGCTTTCCTTTTTTCAACCACAAAGGTGGTCGCATTCTCTTGCCTTCACGAGTGTTGGTGCGTATTCCCGCATGCCCGGCGTGTCCTCTGTCAGACTATAAGTTCGTTTCTGAGACTCCTGACGACGTGGTGCGTCGAGTGGCGCTCTTCTGTCGTCCTCTTGGGAGTGCCACGCCACCCGCCTTGCTGCGCGCTGGCGGCGGCATCAGCAGTGGCGATCGCCTTTCCACTGCCGACAGCGGCGAGTTCTCCTCTGACTTGGAGTTCAATGCCACTGAGGTCGATGCTGAGGATGACAAAGTGGAAAACGAGGGGGTGGTTATTGTGGCTCTGGGCAACGCCAACCAGATGGGCATCGAAGACGCTGAACCCGTCTTCGGCGTCGCGTGTCTGGACACCGAACTGGAGCGGACTTTTGATGCTGGTAAATTATATTCACTCTGCTTCTTTGGTTGGTACTGATTCTTATTACTGCTTGACATTTGCCGCAGTGTTTGCTTTGAGTGAAGTCTTCTGAACGCCTTTTTTCACTGGTGCTCCTAGTACTTTGTTTCATTCCTTAAGCTTGCGAGCTTTGATTACTCTTCTTTCATGGTGCATTACCGATGCATCTTTTGTACAGTTTATAAATCATCCTTTGTTTCTCAGTGTGTGATTTCCTCTCCTTCAACGCTCATTTCGTTTTGCATTTGCGTGTAGTTATCCCAGCGAAAGAGTATTTCGCACTTTTTGGATTAGAGCCTATTTTGTTGTCTGGCAAGTACTATGTCTTCGGGTTTTCTACGAACCGCTCGTATGCTATTTATAAAATGTAATTTAATTGGCATCACATTATCATTGTGTGTCTATGGGATCGTTGGTTTTAAGTTGATCGCGAATTTCATCTTCAACTCGTAAACAAAGTGGTTTTTTTTTCAGAACTAAAAAGTACGCAATGATGACGATCTCATTCCACACCATTAATTAATACCGTGTCTTTAATTACTCTTATCGTTTTTTCAAAAGATGTAAACTAGATGCTCACAGCTATATCTTGGGAAAATTTTCTATTTGCATCCTTTGATTGGGCACTCGTACACGTGTAGTAAAAACTTATCAGCATTCCAACTTCTTCCATTACTGTGCTTCTGTGACCGTCTATGGTCACAGCTCCCTGTTTGTGTGATATCAGAGAACCCGCTTAACTGTGCACTCATTCGTGAGTGCTTGATATATTATTTCTTGAATTTACTTTATGCTTACTGAAAGGTGAAGTTACTTTATTGAATGCTGTTTTTGCAGCAGGTGGTTTGATGAATCAACCGAAATCCTGAGGAGGGGAAGATCACTTGCGTTTAATAGTTAAATTGTATTTTTTTAATACTGTTTCCTAGGCTCTACAGATGGTGAACTCTCGGACCGTAATATCATCACTGATATCGAGGTGATGGCCCATTCCGTCTCACGGTGTAAGCAAGCTGTTGTATTCGTAAATTTGTAATCATATTTTAATAGCATTAAAAAAGGCTTCAGAAGTAAAGCTGATTTACGTACTGTTTTCCTTAATACCTAATTCAGTCAAGCATTGAATGTTGCCTCGATTTATACGATTCGATAAATCAGCTTTACCAAGTTAAGGTGTGAGATTAGTGCACTGTGGATGAAGGATATGGTCGAATTCCGCTTCATCAATTCATAAGGCATGACGAAAAAACATTAACATCACTAAACGCTTGATTAAAATTGGTTAGAATTCAATGCCCAATATTAGACCCTACAATTTTAAATCCCAGATGAGTGAACAAGCATAATTAAGTGGAATTTGAACCGGGCAAAGCAGTTGAGTTAATTCATTTAAAACTTATCAATGCAAGTGGTTGACTTTATGGTTGAACCTGAATAACTACTGAACATTAGGCGCAGAATGTGGATATAGGCTAGTATTTCCTAGTCAAATATCATCCTTTGTTCTTCTTACTCAATACCTGGATTCTCGTTTTAGCAAAGGGTAAAATTCTCTTTGTCGGAAGTGCAATCGCAGTAGCCATTCTCAGTCTCATCGCTTCCATCTACCTGGGTCTTCTACCAGTCTGAACCCTCCCTTTCCCCTTCCCCCCCCTTTTCTGCGTCTCTTCAAGGCATATTTACTCCGTACAGCACTGTACACAACTTTTCAGCCTATCTGTGTGGTCACGTTTTCAACGAACTCCCAAAAATTAGTTTTACTTTCTTTTAGTCATTTTCAATCATTCCCTCGATATGTCCGTGTTCAACGACGCACTCATTTCCAACAAATGAACACCCGTTCGTACGTACTTAGACTGGGTTATATTTAATTTGTAGGATAATACTGCAAAACATGTACATTAGAAGGATAGGCGAGGATGGTCACGAGTGGGCGTTGGTTCCACATTTCCTTGTCCTCTTCATCGGCGGTTCGTCCTTGGACTCCAGGGTCTCCATACCAGCCCAAAGTTCGTCCGACTCCTCCCCTAATCCTTCTGCATCCACTTTTTCCTCCATACTAGAAACTTTCATGGGGAATTTGGCCGAGTCACGGATAAGGAAGGTGGAGATAGGAGTTTTTGTAAAGATCTAGCGTGATTAAAGAGACAAAAGCGCATTGAAATGGTGCGAAGAAATGCACTTCTGACGATGAGTCGAAATGCACCTGTGAGTCAGGTGAAGGGGGAAGTGTAGCGGAATAAACCCACGGCTCTCACTAAGGCACGTTCTCTTGCGGCTTGGCTTGCGCCTACGCAACACAAGAGGAAATTCCGCATTTGCCCAACCAAATCCAACAGTGACCTCTACAACAAATTGGTCCTGAGCACACTGTTGGTAAAAAAGACGGAAAAAGTCCACTAAGCTACCGAAGTGTGCGTAGGTATGGAGTCTTATTGGCTTCCTATAATGAGATAGGGTATTCCAAAATGACTAGCACTGAGAGGGAAGAAAAATCTCACCTGTTATGGGTTAACAAAGACATTAAAATTAGCTGAAAGACCAAAGGGGGAGGTGCCTTAGCTGTATGGAAAGGAAATATAGTTTGTGCTCTTAAAATAATTTACAAAGAATAATTTACAGGGTAAAGCTTGAAGTTTACACACTAAATTCACTAAGCCGATGCAAGTTTCGTTAGGGACCAAGATACCAGAATATGAACTTTGGAACAAACTGTTGGTAATAAGACTGCCAAATTCTGGGAGCGTACCTTGGTCAAAAGTTCACCAGAGTCGCGGTGATAGACGCGAAGGAATCGATCGATGGAAGCAGAGACGACCACGGGCTGGTTGTTGATGGCAGCATGAGGCATCGCGTGCGGCAAGTTCGCACAGCCCGCACCGCCGCAGACCAGTGCTGTGATCGCGCCCGCCGCAGGCTGGTAGGCTTTAACGCGCTCGGGCGGTGCCGCAGCCCTCGTACCAACTGAGCGAACCTTGCGCCTCGACTCGGCAACTGTACCTAATACCAAGCTGGCGTGTGGCACGCGGAAATCCAATAGACAGATGTCGCCAATGGCGTTTCCAGCAATCGCGCGCAGACCAACTCCTGGAGCAGAGGTGTAAGCAACGCAGCGGGTGACGGGACGTGTGACAGCAAGATCGCGAAGCATCGCAGGATACCGACCTGTGCCGACCGACTTTTTGCCCTGTTTTCGACTCACTCTCCAGGCTGAGCGAGACACAGGACGTCGTTGACCACTGCGAACATCGTAAACGCAAAACTGGAAACTTCAACACAAATTGAGGAGTCTTACATCACCATATTTTGATGAGGTCATAAAGAGGCGATCTTCATAGCCTTCAACAAAGGAGGCATCAGAGATCCAGACGGGGACCTCCAGATCCAACGTATCAGGTCGAACGTTCTTTGCAGAAAATACAGGAGAAGTAGGCCATTCCAAATTCCAAAGTGAAAAAAGAACATCTTTGCCACCACAAATCATATGTTTTTGATAGCTTTTGCATACACTTAGATTGCTGGCAACAGGAACTTCATACTAGAGAGATAATCAGAGGTTAGGAAGGAACCTATACCTTCAAAGAAAGATTACTCAGGTCGATTACAAAAGCTTTTCCAGAGGCCTTACCAACAACTAGGACTCTATAAAAAAAGGTAATTCAAGCATATGTGAATAACCCATCGATTACTGAGAGTCCAATCGGGATGGTGGGGTCTGATTCATAAGAGAAGCAATTAACAGATATTGCCGATCCACCAACTGATAAAATGCCCTGAATTTTGGCCTTTCCAGCAGCAAAAATCTGAATCGATAATTGAAAATCAAAGATTTACCCGTCCAGCATTTGTGTCCCAGGCAAATGTTCGTGCATCCTCAAAGCTCAATCCTGAATCGACAAGCATGTGGGAGGCAAAATCAAAGGCTAAAGGAAACTTCTTAAAATATAAGAGTTGTCGTACTTTTTGATGCTCCCAGAGACGAAATCGTTATAACGTCATGCACCTGCATGCCTTCAGTGTGGAAACGGGTCAATTCAGGCCGCGGAGCAGGCAAACAATGCGAGCCAATCAACAGAAGGGATTAGGTGTCGTCAAAGTAGTCAAATAAAAAGATGTTGTGAAAACAAACGCCTAATTGCAGCCAAAGCGCCAAAAGATATCAAAGCGATTTGTATGCCATTTTATTTGCAAAACTTTTAGTGCTTGCTTCAGCTGTTCCATGTGATGTGAAGTTTTTGCATAGCCAAAACCCGTCTATAGTTCAGTATAACACTTAAGACTCAAATTTTGCAAATATTTGGCACAAATTTAGTAGGCATTTTTATGACTTTTGAAATTGCACAACATTACTAACATAGCCTTAAATATTATTATGTGCTGCAGATTACGTATCAGAGAAAAATGTCAAAAGGGAAGCAAAATTTTTTAACAATATTCCAACATATAATAATTACTTTGGTCAAGGATGAAAGTGCACTAATCTCGATCATTCAAGTCACATTATTTCATATAACTTTGTCTCCTTAGATGGTGACTAGTGGCTTGGATTCACCAATCCTTCTCGATTTTAAGATTATAGGGTAGTGTAGCAAAAAATACTTTACTTACATGCAGAGGCTAAGACACCACGGGCATGATCAGGAGGCCAAGCCGCCCAGTGGAAGTGCAGCTTATGGAAATGTAAGCCCTTGCATGGTCACATGAACAATCAAGCACGCTGCTAGGGCGTTTGGATCTCAAAATTTTCTTAGTATGTTTTTAGTGTTTTTCTGCCCCCAAAGTACTCTGTTCGTAGATTTTGTTTAACAATTACTGCTAACAAATATTTGTTTCACAAGGTTTCATTGGTAATACCTTTTTTAGTAATATGGACTTAGTTCGGTATTTTATGCTCTTTATGAATGCCAACAAATAAACACTATTCTCAACTTAGGCTGAATCAATGACAAGTTGCGTACTATAGCATTGTGGTTATATAGGTATTTTGTTTTAGTATTCAATGAAATTTTAAAAGCGTACGATCATAGACGTATTTTTTAATGGTTCTCATTTATCCCGCTACCTTCGAAAATGGATTTGCCTTTGACAAGTTCAGGTGTCGGAGTAAAAGGCTCTATTTCGGTTGATCGTAAGTTTCGCATTCTTTAAGGTGATTTGGTAGACAATTCCCATGTTAAATTTTACTGTAATGAGATACTTAACCGCACTCAAGGATCTGGGGGTATGCCAATTAATTAGATTTTCACTGATCGATGTAGCCATATCTGTCTTAGAATTCAATAAAGAAGGCACGCATCTTGCCTATGGTAACTCTGATGGAATCTTAAGCATCCTCGAACTGGGTCAAAGTGTTAGATATTTTGGCTTTCAAACTTCGATTATAGAGATCGGATGTTGGCTTTTCCACTCACGCATGTTCAAAGCCTTATCAGTCTTTCTTGAGTCATGAACCCGAATTCGACTGTCTTAAATCTCAAGCGATTGAAGAAAAACTCACTTTTATTCGTTGGCTTAACTGTTGCGGGCCCTCCCACTTTTTTCTATCTGCAAACGGTGAGTGTCTTCTGTGTGGTCTCCGATGTCAATATTTCGGCAACTATAAGCATTTGTTTACTTTTTTTCATTTCGAAAAATTAGAGCGAACCATAAAACTCTGGAGGGTAGCAGAGGTTCCTCTTCGTGAAATGGATAATCTGAACTTCCCCACGGAGTCTGGTTCTCGCAAAAAAGTCGCCATCCGCTCCAACTCAGACATCAAGGTTCCCCGATGGAAGTCGCTGCCAACGGAGAACAAAGTAGTCAGGGTTTACAACAAGAAGGTTTATGCCCGTGGTCATGGCTTTTCTCTTACGGGGCTTGCCCTTTTTCTCGATCAACAAACGTTTCTATCATCGGATCCGCTGCGAATCAATCTCTGGCACTATGACGTTGACTACGAAGCGTTCAGTACCCTTTTAGGACTTACGTCCACTTTCATTTTCCTATTATTTACTTGTTTTGTCTCAAAATTTTGGTTCCCCTAACTCATCACTTGCTTCAGCCATCGTTGACCTGATGCCTGATCGTATCGAGGATATAACTCATCTGATCACGGGCTTGGCAACTTCACCCTCTTCGCCGTCATTATTTGCCTATAGCACCAATCGTGGCTCCCTTCGGATTTGCGACACTCGTAGTACCGCACTTTGTGATAAACCCGCACTGGGTAGGCGTTCCTTTTCCACCTTTACACCACCTCTCTCCTTCAGCAATCGACAACCTTCCAGCCTCCGAGCAAAACGTCATCGTTATCCTGCTCAGTTCCATTGCCGACTTGAAGTTCCTCAATAACTCAGATAGATTCATTGTTTCTCGGGACTTTATGTCCGTCAAAGGTAAGTACACCCCCTCCGTTTTAACCTTTCTGCAGTTTGGGATCTGGCAAATACAACGGCTCCTGTTGAAGTCTATCCAGTACAGTCACATCTGCGGCCGTATTTAAACAGCATCTACGAGACGGAACTGCTCTTCGATGATTTTAAGCTCTCTCTTTCCTCAGACGATAGGTTAGTGCACACTTGTGCGGCGAACTTCCCTCCCTGTAGGTTTATAGTAACTGGATCCTACCAGTCGGACATACGCATAGTCGACAGATCATTGGGTGCTCCCGGTATTTACAACATTAAGATGGAACCGGATGATTCTCATCTCTACTCGGGTTTCTATGGTCATTCACCGGATGTTACGACACCGGACTCGGCCACAGCTCCCTGGCCTCGTCCTTTGAGAATGGAGATGTCCAATGGGCTGTCTGAATCTGGGACCATTGGTTCGGTAGAAATAGCCAGAGAACTGCCCATCACCTCGGTTTTCACGCCAGCCTCTGTAAAGAAGTGGATCAGTGTGTCGTGGTGCCCAACCTCTCTCGTCGTCGCTGCCTGTCACGCTGATGCTATCCACATAATTGAAGGCATAGCCGAGGATACTGCCGGTGGCCATGGTGACAACGGTGGGGGCGGTAGTGGTGACGGGATTGTTTGAGTTGTATCGCCCCTGCCCTACAGTTCCCTCCCCACTTCTGCAGTCCGTCTTTCTGTGAGAATATTTTTTTATACCCGAAAAATACCACCATTCTCCCTTCCATTGGTACCCGTTCGGATGCCACTTACACACCAACCCACTTTTTTAAACGAGAACGAGATAAGAATTGTCCCCAAAACCCGTTTAATCTGAGACCTACCTGTAGGACTGAAACAGACCGGAGAAAAGTACGCTCATACGCATGTACGTTATCATGTTTTTTTCTACTAGTGAAATGAAAGGCTGGCATTTCGTGTGGTTTCTTGCTACTATGATTTATCTCTGTCTTTACCTCTTTAGTCGCTGTTCACTGTACCTTGTTTTTTCTCTTCGTCTTTTCTCTTCTGATACTACAACTCTCCACTTCTCTGAACATTTATTTTACTGACCAGATGATTTCAAGCTTGGTTTCTTTTTGGGCGCCCTCGTTTGTGTACCAGGAAGCCTACTGAAGCAATAAATTAACAAGGATGAAACTATCTCCTCCCCTGAGTTTAGGGAAGTGGAAGCGTGATTTGATGGGGGAAGTTTTTCGTTTACCTTTCTATCGTCTTGACACCTTGTCTGCAGTGCGGCCTTAGCGTCTGTCCTAGTGGGCGCTGAAATTTGGGTCTGAGGGTGGTGGGGATCGTGTGCTTAGATCCTTCCGCTCGGTTCTATTGTAACTGACGGGTGGATGGCGGATCCTGAGCTTGTCTTCACGTCCAAGCAGACACATTAAGCCGTGCGGAACCATCAATTTGATATCATGCAAATTCATTCTGAGCGTGTAGGCTGTAAACTGTGGTGCATAAGAACTATTCAAAACTTGAGTGGGATGTACGTACCCTTGTCGGTAATACTTAAACTCTCTCTAAGACTCCCGGCCAAAAACAATCGTTGAAGTTTTCCGCAAAAAACCCTTTTTACTAAGCAAATGAAGTCGAGGATTATTCATGAAAACATCAAACGACTCGAGTGAAAGTGAGCGTATCAGGCCACAGCAGGAGAATTCGATTGCGTTACCGGTGAGCTGTTTTGGGAATTATGCTACGGAAACATTTTTGCAATCCTTGCTTCCCATCCAACTAAGGTACATGAGATTCAGATTCTGCATGGTTGAATAAAGTTGTATCGCTCGCAAAATGACAAAATCCCACCACGTTTGTCTATTTACTTAGCAGCAGAAGTAACATCCTGCCTCCGATCGGCGATATTTTAGGAAAAATAGGGCATGAGATTAAGGTGGCAGTGATAAAGGAAGATTAACCGAGATGACTGAAAACCCAGTTACCGGCACAGAGCTCCTCGTATAGCAATCCGTCGTGATTAGCTTCCATACATAACAATAAGTTCTGCTTCTATCACACATTGTTTCCACACTAGCTCTATCGAACACCGCGACCGTGCTCCAGTTCCTGTAAATTAGATGAATTCCTACGTTTCATGAATCTGCGGTATGGATATGACATTACGCTGATTACCCCAAATGAAACCTTAACTCACCGAAAAACTATGCGTTAGTGTACGGCTTTTAAGACTCCTGCAAAGACGATTACTTTCTGAGCATTATCTAAACGTCCTACAGAAGTTGAATCATTCATTCCCAGGATTTCGATTGTTTAGCTGCAGTTGAAAAGAAATCCGCGTGCGATCACTTACGGATCATCTGCTGCTTTAAGGGAATCATTTAAAATTGACCACGTGAGTCTCAAAATTTTGCCCCCTTCACAATTTCCTGGCTTAAAACCAATACGTAAGGTATGATACGATAAATTTTATCTGTGTGCCCACTTTTAAAAGATAATCATTATGCCCTGATGCAACATGAATTAACAGTGTGCAAAAAAATGACGTATTGTGCAACAGTGAATTCGATCATAAATGGTAATCTCTAATTGATGGAGATCCGCATCATACTAAATTTATATCACGAATCTAGTGCTGGCACAGATTTAGAAGTATGCTCATCATGTGACAATTCAATTGAACGTTCCCGAATTAATGAAGCAACTCCGGCCAGTCTACGTGCACAATCGCGGAGACCAGTGAACCCACCTTGCTGATTCGTTGCAGGGGTGAAGAGTCGAGACCTGATATTGCGCCGAAACACAGGTAAGGCTTGAGTAAATCCATCAAGCTGCGTTTTGCGCATTGTGAGCATTCAGATGATTGGTTTCGCAACCTACTAATCGAGTATTCAACTGTTCAGCCAAAACACGGACGAGCACTTAGTCGTCCCTACTGGCCGATTTTGCATCTAGATGCAAATTGTTTTATTTGCTGTATTTAAAGGTGGCAGACACTTTACTAGATTTGGAGACGTCAGAATTGCTATAATTTGTGGTTACGGCTCTGAATTCAACCATTTAAAGCTTAAAATCTTTTTCAAGAAAAGCATTAGTAAGAAGATTAACAGTAAACAACATAATACCTCTTGCCAGTGATTATTATAAAGTTGAGTGAAATAATTCCACACTCATCAATTTTCAACGCCATAATGATTTCGTACCAGGGAGTGCTCCGCCAAGTGGATTTTTGAGCATCTATTTTCTTCATTCCATCATATTTATAAATAAATTCACTATCGTCTTAAAAGTGGTGAGTAGTGCCATCACGTGCTTTCAGTATAGCTGCCAAAGGTTGCTGACAAGTCGATCGATGACGTGATTATGCGGAGTCTCAAGGCTTTCCGAGAGACGCAAGAAGCCATAATACTAGGACGGAAAATTCACTGTCGATATACAGCAGGGCTTGGAGCTGCTTACATGGCCCTCCCAACAAACGCACAATTGTTGACCCCCTAAGTGGCCCTTCTATCACAAACCGAGAGTTAAACGTCCAACAAATTACAAATTTGTTTGCAAATTAATTAGCGCAATGGGGCGAGTAGGGCATCCCACTATAATGGGGCAAGAAGGTAAACAAAAACGAGGCGTTTTCATGGGTTAGACACAAGAATATGTTTTTGTGGAAAATCCACAAAAGAACAACATAAGCTGCCAATGTTTTCAACCAGTTTGACTTATAAATAACAGATTCAATTCTAAGAGAAATAAAGTTTTAATGAAAATTGTGAATGTCAAAAATCTTGTGGATGGAAGCCTTCGAAAAATTTACAGACTGACAGCAAAAACTTACTATTGCTAAATTCCTATTTTTATTATATTCAGTGGAGATTACTGCTACAAAGTGATAGTTATACCACATTTTTCCATGTATTAGAGACACGTATTGTGGGGACCCATTATTTTTCCGGAAATTCACTTCAATTTTAAAGCCTTAATGCACCTTAGAACAAAACGGAAGGATTTTATGAAAATTAGTGTGTTGGGAGTAAATAAAATAAACTGTATACCTTGCAGAAGATGGAAGAGTTAAGCAAAATACCCTTGCATTTTGAACGGAATTGGGTCTTTCGCTCATTTTCACGACTCCGGTTTTGTCAAGGCGACAGCAGTCCGGCAAGATTCAGGCGGACGCAAACACGTTGTCTAGAGTGTGCGCTAGCATTATAAGGCATCAAGTCTCCTAAAGCCTGCAAGTTTATCAATTCCCCATACACCGTCTAATCGCCTGGGTGATTTTATTAGGGGACAAGTGCTACTGGCATAATAATTTGATGTGGTTGTGATATTTGCGTTAATGCCTTAAAATTCATTTCTGACGACCTCTCAAACACTGGAAACCGATTTCTACCAGAATATTTTGATATCCATAATCTATATTAAAGCCTTACCCCTTAAATTTGTGGTAGGACTATTTCAAAAGGTTTCTACCATAGCAGCTATGGTCAAAACATCATTGCTACTTTGCATAAATGCACAATTGCACCACGGTTCGGGTTCCCAGTGAAACCTTACAGTAAACATGAAGCAGTTTAGTTTGCAAATAAACTACTTCTGTGTTAATGATTACCTTATTAATTATGCTCTTTTTTCGCCGGTCTACGCATTATGCAGCACCGTAAATTCTTCACCACGACCCAAGCACTAAACAACAGAATTCGTAATGTCGGGGAAAGTAAGGCCCCAGTGTTCGGCTATCAACTTATTTTAGTTGCATTTACTCATCTTAATGTCATTCAGAAATTTGCTAAAATACTAGCCCAAAACCTTTTAAATGAGCAAAGTCTTCACTTCACTATCAACAAATAATTATCGCTTAAGAGTACTAGTAATTTGGGTGAAAATACTAATTAGATCCCACTGTAGGTAGTCGTGGCTAGTCACTGGTACGAGGAAAGAAGTAGTGGTGTATCGTATTTAAGCTTCAGAAAAATCGATCTGCCGTCATAACTGGGATACAGCGTCCTCTAAAGAATAAGTTCTTACAGGTTTCCTGGAATATTTCTTCAAAAAAGTGTCACATGTTTGTTTGGTTATATTTGATTACATGTCATCTGGAATCTCACAGCAAACCAACTAGTAACAAGGATACCTTGCGGCCAACACATGCAAAACACATTGCATAAAACTCACACTGAGCAATATAAAATCCGCATAACTGAGCAATGAACACGAAATCAATTATATGCCAGATATTTATAGTCCCTTCACAAAGCAGGTAGCCAGCCATACCCCATAAATAATAAGTGGTTAAGGTAATTATATAAGTAATCAAACAGAAGCTGTAGGAATAATGATTGCAGCCCCCTAGAACTCTTCTGCAAATTGTTGTCAGCCCTATTGGTATGGCAAAAGACTTAGTATTAACGAGTAATGGTATCAAAGTCATTCATAGATGTGTTGGTAAAAGTGCATGGGATGATCGTGCTGCAAAGGAGGAGGTACAAACTGCTTAAATTGATTAGACCGAGAAGCTATTTATACAGTTTAACGATAGCCAGACTACAGTGAAATTAGTCACTGGAAGTCGTGAGGTGGTTGGAAACAAATTATGATCTGCAAATTTATCAGAATGCGGTAAAGCTAAAAGTAATTCCATGAGCACTACTAAAAAAGCCAGCAGAATATTTTAAATATAAAATTCAAATGGTTTAGATGTGCTAAATGATGTAATAGCAGGTTTCAACTATACGATTAATTGTAGAACCTTGTCATCAACTGTGTGAATGAATGTAGCACAAAAAGGGCCAGCATAGCTTTGACATAATTATATAACACAAATAAAAACCACAAGCCTTCATGTTAATTTTTTTACTTCTCTTTACAAAAAGCAAATTTCAAAACAACCCTGTTCGTTTTAATATACCAGCAACATAGCAAACATGCAAAACACGATTTCGAAGTTGGTTGGGTTTTTGTTGATTATGTTGCAATGGGCATTTATCATTGCAATTGCCGCCATTAGCTATGACCACAATAATAATTAACACGTTTTCTGTACATACTTGTAGTCATTCATAATAGTCTACCTTCTGCAATTTTTTTTCGCCTCGCTCGTTAGAAATTTTGTAGGCTTTACTGCTTCCCAATGCAGGAACCCCCTAGTTTCTTTTCAATTTTTTAATTTTTAGATTGACCTTATATTTGTTTTTATTGCTTTTACTCCTGATTGTCTGCACTACATTGTATGAATGTAATGCTCCTTAATTTATTCTATTAATGTTTTAAACCCGAAATGCTTTAGAAGCGGTTATGTTGTTGGCAACTATTAATGTAACTTTTAGTACTATGCGGGGACAAAAATAGTTATTTACTTAATATTAATGAGGTAGTCGATAAAAAATATTAGATATTTGTTAACCATTTCAGGTAGTATATGGACGAAGGTAGTTATGCAAACAGCGATAAAGAAATTGGCAAAGTTGCTGATTCAGGCGGAAATCCGGGCTCGGCATTTAGGAGAGCAGAAAATGTGAACCAAGTGGTAGAGAATGAGGAGGAAGAGAACGAAGAAGATGAGGATGGCTCCGCTGATAATTGGACCCAACACATACCTGATGACTTTTACTACGATCTTGAGACCATAGTTGCCACACCGCATATGCCAGAGGAGAGCGGCTTGCCTGAGAACTTATTAAAGCTCTACCACTCCTTCGGCTGCGACACCCTTCGCCGAGACAACCTTAAAATTCTCGGCACTGATAGTGTGGGTTTTGTGGTGGGAAACTATTTCGAAATCCGCAACCTTGTTAATGGAGAACGTAACTACCTTCGCTCTACTGGAGGCCTTGGCATCGGCGCTGCTGACGTCCATCCTGAAAGTACACACATAGCTGTAGCAGAGAAGGGCGAGTTGCCTAACATTTGCATCTACGAGTACCCCAGTCTCAAACTTTTCCGTATTCTTCGAGAGGGCACCCAAGTTGCCTATACCTCGTGCCACTTTACGTAAGTTCGGGCTACTAGCAATCGAATAATTTTGCTCTTTGTCAAAAGTTGTTCTGCTGCAAAATACTTACGCAAGTCTCGTGCCGATGAGTTTTATTCCAGCATTGACTACACAACAGCTTCTGCAATTGGGCATGCGGCCATTTTTAGAAGAATTCTTGATGCTTCTGTTTTCTTTGACCATGTATTTTTATGTTCAACTGCTTTGGGAACAATTCTTTGAACATGAGCACCTTGAGATTTGTTTTATTGTGTTATCAGGAGAAATTTTGATACTTTAAGAAAGTCGTAACCTTAATTCCTGTGTTTCTTAATACTCGGCTTAGTATTTTGTTGATTAAATTGAACGCAATTTACAACTTCACCGATGCTTTTAACCATGCATGAACCTTTTATTCAGAAGGGCTTTTTTTAATTACTTTAATATGTGCAATTGAACTCTTTACTTTTATGACGGTTTGCTCGAATGTACTGCGAAACAATTACACGTAATCCTTTTGACAGTGGCGCTTTAGAGGAGATGCAATGAAAAGTGCTAACACCGATAAAATTTATCTCAATAAAATTTTTTAACTGGCATATTGTCCACATAATAGGATTTGAAAATATGAAATAGTTTTAAGTCAATTCTAATTGTGCCAATGACATACCCATAAAATAGCTTCCAAACATTTTCTTCCCCTTTTAACAACGGCTTTTTATGTTCTAATGCGAAAATTTACATAGAAATAGTTGTCATACTTAAGAAGGTGGATTCCAGTGTCACACTTGGTTTAAATTTGTACAATTTTGGTTTAACAGGTACGGATTGGGGATGAAGTCGAATAGAGAGTTTTCGACGAGACTTTTAAAAAAAATTATACAACAACGAGCAATTAAAAACGTTGCGGTAATTAACAAATCCTTAACATTTATATTCACTTTTAGTCCTGATGGATCGCTGATCGCAACAGTGGGAGATGAGCCCAACTACCTGTTGACAATTTGGGATTGGCGCGAGGAGCGAATCGTCCTGCGTAACAAGGCCTTCTCACAGGAGATCTTTCGAGTGCGTTGGTCGGATGACCTGCGCGGCGTCCTAGTTACTGCAGGTTTGGGGCACATCCGCTTTTGGAAGATGGCAAAGACCTTCACAGGGCTCAAGCTGCAGGGAAGCATTGGGAAGTTCGGCAAGGTAGAGCTTTCCGACATCGAGGGTTTCGTTATCATGCCTGATGGAAAGGTGCTCTCAGGCTGCGAATGGGGGAACCTTCTGCTGTGGGAGGGGGACCTGATCAAAGTGCAAATATGCCGCAAGGACGGATCGCCTTGTCATGATGGGCTCATCATGCATATTCTCATCTATGAAGGTGAACTCTTCACTATCGGCACGGATGGCTATGTTCGTGTAAGTGAGACGGCAAGATTGGTGGTGATGATAATGTTAAAGCGCTTCAAGGTGAAGGAAGAAAACATTGATTTGATTTTCCAGACCTGGGAATTCGAGGCAATTGACCAGGCTGAGGCGCAAGAAGAGGGGACGTTTTTGGAATTGGAACCGATGAATGAGCTGCGTGTTTCACCTCATGCAAAACTCATGTCCCTGCAGAAGGTGGAAGTCGGAGGGACGGTTTTTTGGTATTGTATGGTGAGTAGCATTACACAAATGCTTCGAACAGCTTGCAATAAATCTGACCTCAATGATAAAGATACGGGTGAATAGTAATGCAATGTGTCGGAAATTTTGCAAAAGTTGTGTAGATGTGAATGCAAGCTAATCATCTTGATGTGTAAAATGTATGCATACTTTCCTAGATTTTCGGTGCAAATGAGGCGCATGAATGTGGGCAAAGTGGCGGCTTGTTTACTCCAATTAATGGTGCATTAAAAAGCTGATAATTTCACAAAACTTGTTACAGATTATTATTTAGGAGAAACATTCATTAATCGGTTTAATTTTGCTATTTTATAAGCTCAGAGTGAGTTTAATCTGTAAGTCAGTGATAAATTTCTCTTTCGCCCCAGTGCCCTGATATTACCTAGGAATTTTTGTTAACCCATTTATTATCTTAATTGTGGTAAATTATTTTCGTCACTAAAGCAGAAGTGATCACAGTTTTAATTTGTTCCTAATCTCATGTAGGACGCCAACGATGGAATATGGAAGTTAGACTTGAGTTTCTCGCACATATCTGCTTCACCGCAGCTGATTTTGCCCTACCATGCAGGGGCGATTGTGGATTGTGCGGTTGCACCAAAGTCTTATCTCGCTGCTACGCTCGGCTCTGATGGTTTGTTCTCATAAACGCATTAAATTAACGTTTTTATAAATCTCTGCATAATTATTGTTCATGATAGGCGGCGAGAATATTATTTTCTAGTAAAAGTGACAACTTTCTTAACTTTAGGCAGTGTTCGGGTTTTCGATGTACTCAAGAAGGCGATGTTAGGTTATAAGCGTTTCAATGCCTGTGGGCACTGTTTGATTTGGGCTCCCACGCATGTATGTTTTTGGATCCATTTTACAGTTCAAAATGGATTAATTAATCAGGTTTTTATGCTAGAAGTAATCTTTTGCCTTATCCGGTAGATTGACCCAAAGGGAAAGACAATAGTGGCTGGTTTTGCGGACGGTGTAGTCCGTGTTATGCAAATCACGTCCGATGATGTTGAGAACGAAGAAAATCCATCTTCTCAGGTGGTCAGCATCGAGCTCATGCAAGTGCTCAAACCACACACGGACGCCGTAATGACCATGGACTACGACCCGGAAGGAGTGCTCTTCGCTACCGCCGTGAGCTCATTCATTGAAGGAGTGCATTGTTGCAGGTGTAATTTATTATCAATCGTTTTGATTCAATATCAAGCTTTGCCTTCATTTTAAAGTTAATGTGAAACGCCCATATGCTGCAAAAATCTTTTTTTAAACGATCATCTTTATTTCAAAACATCGATGCACAGTTCAACCGACCCATGTACCTTATGTGGTGCTCCGCCTCTCAAATCTAATTCAATTTGATTTTAAGCCGGTACGAAAGCACCAAACACCACTTTTTATGTATTCTAGAGTGCTGATAAGACTATTTTCCTATTCCACATTGACGGTCTTCGTATCGTACCAAGTGGATTTGTTAGAATTCCCACGAAAGCTATGAAAATCCAATGGCGCTACCCGAATTTGAAGGACACAATACCAACTCTCCTGCTCTTCCTAGACAACAGTTGCGTGATTGAGGTACTCTTTTCGGCAAAATAGGGTTAAATAACATACACTTGTATGACGTTTTTTTCCGAATGTCATATTTACTGCTAGATTTAATGAATACGATTTGAGTAGGTAATAAAATTTGCAGGTATTAGTGCCATTACGCAAAGCCCCGGAAAAAGGGACATTTGAGATAACCGACGCGATACCGATTCGAGGTTTTCAAATGGAAAGTGTTGCCGGAGGTTTGCGAGTGATAGAAGAGAACATTTCCCGTCGAGCGGCTTATGAGGAGGCCAAGAAGAAGCGACAAGAAAATACACAAAAACTTCTCAATGAAGGTCTCATTAATGAAGAGGATTTGACAAAAGCCATGGAGGGTAAGGCAGTGCGATGGAAAAAATGAATGATTCTTACTACTACAAAGTACAAATCATTTATTTTATTCGTTGTAGTTGCTTTAAATTCATTTTTAAAAACAAAGAAAAGTACAGCATCTACAAAATTTGACTTGAAATTACTTGGTTGATGCGGATAAGTCTATTGGTAACGCAGAATGCGGCTATCATTAAGCCATCACAAGCCACGCTCATCACATTCTATTTCTCGTCTTATTTAATTGTTAGACGAGAAACGACTGCACGCAAAACTCGAAGAAGAGCTATCCCAAATAAAAGCAATCGTACCTGAAAAGCCTTCACCAATCATTGGAGGGATGGTTTGTCTTGAAGATCCGCACCTTGTGTGGATTAATATGGTTAGTTTGTTTGGGATCTCCATAATGATTTCAGCATTATGGTTGTTTTGCTTTCATTTAACCCATTTCCACCTTATCGTTCTTTCATTTTAATGAATTTTAGAGTACATTTTGTTACAGCAGATCGAATAATATGCACTTACTCTAACTCATTTTTCAGTTTATATTCCTTGCTAGCCTTTTTACTCATGGAAAAATTAATTACTTAGTCATTTTCTCCAATGAAATTTGATTTATCTTATAATACATATTTTTGCAAAACAAGGGTGATTTTGACGCTGGTTACATGTACAAGTGCAATTTGATGGACCTAATGGACGCCCCTCCAAAGACCGGAGAAAACCAAGCTGTTGAAAAGCGAGAGTTGACGGAGCTGGAGATGGTGCTTCCGCGAGTGCGATCAATGAAACCACTACAATCTCCAAAAATCATTGACTGTAACGACTCACCACTGCTCTCGTGGAAGTTCAGTCTCAGTGGTAGTCGCGTGGTCATGGGCTTCCAGAATGGATTGCTACGTGTTCAAATGTTAGAAAAGGCTTTTGATTTCAGTCAGATGGGCGCTTTCTGGACGTACGCTTTTTCGGACAACGATCGTGGACCTGTAAACCGAGTTCAACTCACCTTCGACGATAGGTGAGCAAGGCTGACCTTGCCATTTATGAGCGTATTCATTGTGTGACAACAGCGGTGAACACACTATTTCCTGGCACCACTTGTCTAAGGAGTTTCACCTTCTCTAAATGCTCACGTTTACGTTCAGTAAAGTCGTTTACACACTACTTTAATGGAAATCAACCAAAAGAATGAAAGTCATGATAAATTTACTTCATTTTCCTTATGGAAAGGGAATCATAGGGTAGGGTAGAAGGTAAGCATTTGCTTGGATTTGAAAATATCCAGTGGTCTGAAATGATTTTTCAGTTAGTATTTTTAACAATTTTTCTCAAAACCCCTACCTCTTTGCTTTGTCGTCATGAAACCCTAGTTTTCTCCTAACGGTTGGAGGAGATGGAACCTTCTTCGTACTGGAGTTGATGTCCGAATCATTTCAAGCTCAGGAGGTTGGCAAGCTGCTAGTCAAACTTCCTTCCTCCAGTGTAAGTCTCAACTCACTGCTAAACTTTGTTAGGGCCTATTATTGTTATAACAGACGCACAATTCCCTTTTGATTCATCTCCTCAGTTTTCGCTTTTTATATCTTATTAATGTAACCAATATTGATGAAATTGTTGTATTTGAACGAAATTCCACCCGACTATCCCATGTTATTATCCTTAAGTATTGAATGTCTGTAACATTTCGTAAACGCTTTCAACATTATTTTTGTACTTTGAATTATAGGAAAATGTAAGTATTTAAAGTTTCTCAACTTTTGCGAAACTTTTTCAGTGACCGTATGGCAATCATTTAAATATAAAAATAGGTTGATATTTACATTACCCCATTTTCCCTTTCCTATTGTTTCTGATGGCCGCCTTTTTAACTAGATTACTAAAACTTTTGCCTAACCAAGTAGCAGTTTTTCGCTTTTGCATGAGTAAAAGTTTAACATATGTGTGATAAGTTCAAAATTTGGTCATTTATCTGACTTAGTACTTTTGGTCTGGGAATATCCAAAGTGATCTATTAATGACATCAGCTAATCCTCAAAATTTTGACAATATCACATGCTTACTTTACAGCACGAACCTGTAGAAGAGGATATTCAAGATGCTAATGAGTTCAGCATTGAACAGGCACGTAAAAAGATGGAATGGGATAAACTTGTTGAGGCTGGAGAGGAAAAGAAACGGGAAACCAGAAAGCAGATTGCGGAGTTGCGACTGCGGTTCAAGCAACTGAAAGAGCAGAATGACCGACTGCCCTCTCATATGCGCGTAAACAGTCGGGTACCTAGAAGGGTTCACAAGATACCTTTACTTGCATTGACTTAGCTTGATTTAATTTCCTTTATTATTCAAAGGAGTACGAAATGTTGGAACGATTGAGAGAACAGCTCATGAATCAGCGACAGAAACAAATGGATATATTATACAAAGAAGTGGCGTTCCAAAGTCGGAAAAAATCAATTGCGCTTCAAAAGTTGATCAATAGGTCGGATTTTGTCTCAATTTTATCAACTAGATCGGATTGTCTGATATGATACTCTGTAACAACAACAAAGTTCCTAGTTCAATCGATTTGGTCGCTGTCACTTTTGAGCCAAAAATGACTTCTCTACGTTATTTTAAGAGATGTTGTTTCCATTTTTTTAGATTTAGAAAGGATCTAGCCTGTGAATACATTGTGCTAAAGGCTTTCGGAACTAACGATTGGGTCAGTTCAATAAGGAAGATCAAGCTACCTCGAGGCCACTTTGAACTGATGCAGCTACTAGAGGACCAGTTAAGGCAGGAGCGAGAAGCAGAAATGGAAAGTAGACGGAAAACTATAACTCAAGGTAAGGGTTTCCAGCTTACAATCATAGTTGTTATGTGCTTGGTTGGAGATTAAGTGATGAATAAGATATTTCACGGGTAATTTCATTTGTGCCTCTATAAATGGCAGTCTTAATCAGTTGGCCAAGTTTGCTTGAGTCTTCTATCACATATTGTTCTCTTGTCCAGATAAGCATACTTGATTACAACTGATGATTGATTGACTGATTTAAAACTTAATATAGATTGGCCCAAATATGTATTGATATTCTCCTATAGCTAACTTTCACCTCAGTTGAGTTTGTGTAGACAAATTCCAGGAAAGCTAATCGTACGATGCCATATATTTGCATAGGTATTTTTGGCAATTTGTGCTAGAAAAAATATGATCATCCTTTACTCTAATAAGATAAGTCGCAGTCCCGAGTGACAGAGATCCTATCGGCAAGCAATTTGGATTTGATCAAGCGCTCGAAAGTCAAAGGTGCAAGAGGCCTTCGCTATATGCGGCAATTGGAGACCTTGGAAGTGGCCAGACTGAAGCGCGAGAAACGTCGTCAGCAGGTGATCTGCGTTTAAATTTTGTGGAATTTGCCCTGTAAAGAGAAGTAGTAGCCTAAAACCTATAACTGCATCATCCTTCTGAATGATGTCCTTTCTTCAATTATCAAAAAGAGTTTTCAACAGTCATTTCTTATAAATCAGATCGACAGCGAATGACATTAAATGTGACTTTTCGGAGATCCAGAATCAGTAACAGACGGAAAAATTATGCATGACCTCGAATAAAGAATTGTTTGCGGGAGCAAAACTCTACCTAACACCATGCTAGAAATAAGGGTATCTCGAAGTCGTTTGCATTGCAGGCTACAGGGCAGGACGTAATTCTGCAGCCTAACAATTTTCCTGATTCTATCGTTGATAAGCTACTTTAGCTTGAGTAAATCATGTTTGAATCTAAAATGTTCATTTTAAGAACATAAACTAACCTAACGTTGGTCACCATTTTTTGTCTTCTAATCAGTGGGAGGAGCTGTACGCAAGGAAGCCCACGAACAAGTGGGAAGACCCCCTTGATGTAGCAGCGATAGAGTTCGTCAAAAACAACATGGGCGACTTCAAATTGAAATCCTCACCCAGTTACTCTGTACCGGAAAATATGAAGCCCACAGCCATTAAATCGCGCCTAACCCTACTTGAAGCAATTACCCAGGTAAAATTACTTTTGCATTCTAGTGTCAACCACTTATATTACCGCAGATTTCGCAAAGGCAAGACGATTTCAACCAGCGTCTCTTGAAGTTGCGTAATAAAAAAGCAACCATTATCAAAGAGCTGAAGATTATTGATGAATCTCTTAAACAGCTCTCTGAGGATTTACCTCCAAATAGTATAGTTGTTCGTCTGAAAATTGATAACCTCGATGACGATGAGTTTCCTGAAAGGTGAGTCACTTTGCTCTTGATCCAAAATCGTGTCTCCTCTTCCATAGGGCGTTTGATGCCACAGATACCGCTTTGGAAACTTACAAAAGATCAGTCAATGCTGTGGCGCCTTCAGAAGATGGGAAACTTCCCCTACTGAAAAAGACCGTATGACTCCTTTTTTACCATCATACAAAGCCTGTTCTAGTTGTCCAACCCAGATGAGCCACGGTCAGAATGCGTTCCAGATTTTTCAGGACTGAATGTAGTAATGCACGATGATCGTCGAGTTCTTTTCGTCTCAACAGCACGGCTAGTTGAACCTAAGAGCTTCTATACCCTTGATCTTCCCTTTCCGCACCGCCCAGAAATAGTCGGCTTATCCCTATATTCCATGTATCCAGAGGAGCAACTGCTCCAGCCTTCAGCACATGTTTTGATGACCAGGCAGCCTCTTCAACCGGACAGCGTGGTGGACACTATTGATGAAGAGGATTCGATGAAAAGGGGTCCCAAAAGTCTGCTTGAAAATGCCACGACACGCAAAGATGGGGGACATCCAAGCCTTTTTGAGAGCTCAGATTCACACGATTCGGAAGAAAACATGCATTTGGAAATGGATCGACAGAACTTGCACTACGAAAGGGCTCTTTACAAACAGCAGTATCTGGTTACTGAGGCTGGAGCCATGGTCCGCTGCTTCAACATGGAATTGCGTACATTGAGTCATCAAAAGGTGAACCTTGACTTGCTGATGGGGCGTGCAAATCTTAATTTGCTCATTCTGTATGAAGAGTACAAACTACTGACCGAGTTTGAAAAGGCAGAACAAGGTCTAGCAACGAATTATGAGGCCAAAACCGAGGAAAAGAATGAGGTTGACCGAAAGGTGGGTCCTTCAGCACGTCAAGAATTTAAAAGCAATTAGCTATTACTTTTTCGTGAAACGTTGCCGAAATTTGCGCTTGAAATTTAGCAGCATAAGTTTTAACATTTAACGATAGTATTCCCAATTAATTCATAGAAAAAACAGTCATAACTTCTTAGTAGTGAGAAAAGGAATTCGAATGGGCTTTAAATCACCCGTGCCTATTTCCTATGAACATATTGTTTAATTTGGTGCGATAATACATTCCACATTTAAATCACTTATAGTATTGTGGAGAACTTTGAAGTTGCAGTCGTGGTGATTAAATTCATTCAAGTGTTAATCGCTGCACTCCAAATCCCTAAAGGTTACTGAGACGGAGGTGGAGATCGCAGAAACGTTGGCGAACATCGAACGATTGGTAGCGAAAGAAAACGGAGTTCACGAAAAATTCAAGGAATTCCTCGGTGAAAACCACAAATGGGGCGATTTTCTCCACAAGGTCTACAGAAAGAGGGTCAAACGGAAGGTAAAAGGTGTTGCCACCGGTAAGACAGTAGTCCATCGCCAGTTGAAGATAGTTAATTTCGAGGTTAGCATTATCTTCAAACCTTTAAATGCTTTTTTCGAGTAGGCAAATGATGTTATTTGAAGTTAGGAAAGAATTTCTGCCAAAAATAATAAGGGATAGCAGGTCATGCGCACCATGAGATTGGGCTTACTTCTGGCTTCTGGTAGAATGCTGTTTGTAAGCATAAGTAAGTAGGAACAACTTTTTTTGAAATTGTAATAATTGGATGCGATTCCAGGTTGCTCAAGCTACACAGCGAAATCCCTGATTTAAATGTATCTAACAGCATGTTTTGAAAATCTCACTTGCCATAACTGGTTCACTATACTGCCACCCGGGATTTCGCTTGTTTGGAATACGACTTGAATGCATGGAGCATTAACTGATGGTTGATGATTTTGTAGTGGTTCATTTTTTAGCAAAAGGCATCAAAAGTCTTTTTTGGTTAAAGTAGGCTTTTGAATGTATTGTAAGGGTTATATATACTGACCTTGAGAATGAATTAATAGATGTGGGTAGGTAATCAGGCTCTACATATTCACCTCTATTTCGTAGAAACAAAATTTCTTTCATTTCATATTTTTATTGCTAGTTCTTGTGCAACAGAAACAATGTCGCTCACTTTACTTTTCTCTAAAAGACGAAGGGGAATCGGGTGGGTCATTGTCATCCTCGTCGGAGGACTCGGAGTGGAACGAGTCAGATGAGGCGGAGGAGAATGAGAATGATGACGACGAGGAAGGTAACATCCTTGACCTCGACATCTGCCCATCGGGCTGCGCGCAGGCAGATTTCGATCAAACCATCTTCTTTCGCGAGCAGCGCCTCGATGTAGAGGATGAGATCTCAGACCAAAAACGCCTCCTCGAAGCCCAGCGAAAGGAGGCGGAGGCCCTCGCCAAACGGTCACGGTCAGCGCAGCAAAGTCTGCAACAGGCTACTGCGGAGTTGCAAGCCTTTCAGGTATGACAACCCCTCCGCTCTATTTCTGTCAAAAATTCGACTTCCTACACATTCACGAGCATTAATGCTTGCACATCTTTTTTCCCAAGTTTCCAATGTTTAACCTATGCTTAATAATCTGTTTCAAAAGTTAAAACCCAAATGCAACTCTTTTACAAGAGTTTTTAATAAGTCATTGAAGTCATTTTAAGTTGATAAACTGCAAATTACATGGCCCTTTGTTGTATTTTATAGTGCTTGCGCTATTATTTTACATGCCTCATGCTTTTGTACGGTGGAGTTTTTGGAATGTCCAAAGGAGATACATTTGATACTGCTTTTCATTACATTATTTTACAATCGGCTAGAGGTTTTCCAAGTCCCAACCCTGATTAATGATGAACTTATTTTTTATTTGATGTCACATTTCCCAACACTGAGTGTGGAAACACGGGGAAGGTATCAATGTGTCGGCTTCATGTCTCGATCACCTAGTTTATAGTTTTATAAGCAAGGCAATTTCCGTACGCATTACAAGTTATTTAAATTCATTTTTTATTGGAACTAAATGTTTTCGATCATAATTGTGTTCTAAAACTAAACTAGGAATAAAAAATCGGTGGGAAAAAACGAAATGCTTCTGCGCCGGTAAAAGTGGACAGTCATATACATTCAAAAATGATAAGAAAATATTAAGGAGTTATTTGTAACCGAATAATGCTGGTCATTTAGAATCTTACCTAGATTTATTATTTAAAATATTCTCAATATGTAGTATTTTTAATTTATTCAATGCTGTTTTAAAAGTTGCGATCATGACTAAACATCACATCTCTACATGCAATCAAAGTTTATGATGAATTGGGCTCTATAAGATAAGGCCACAAAACATAATTAGAATCAAGAGCAATTTGAAGTCTTTTAAAATACTTCTTTAAATTTGAAAGGAGCTATTTTCAGTGGATATGACTTTACTTTAGTTGGAGAAACAGAGGAAGTTGAACGTCCTCGAGCGCTTGGTCAGTCTGCGACTGGACCAGGTCATTTTCTTCGAGGACAAGTCACTTCCGCAGGACTTTGCACCGATCCTTGTCTTTAGGCACGACAACGTGAATCGCCTGCGACGGCGCATTCAGGCACTGGAGGATGAGAAACGTGTTCAGCGGAAGGAGAAGAGACAAGCTAAGGAGAAGCATCTCATGCTTCAACGCCACAAAAAAGTCTTTCTGGTGCGTTGACCGAACAACTTTCAGGCCAAAGTTGTTATTCTTCATTTTGAAAAATGCTTTATTGAAAAGATTATCGACCTACCCACTAGTTATTGTATACTGCATTGCACAAAACACCTTAGGGTATTCTATTCACCTGATTCATGATAATGATCAAAGGCACTTTTGATGATGAACATGATTACTGCTACTCCCATCAGCAAAGTATTGTTCAACTTATTGAGGCCTTCTGCTCCTAACTTCTGATTACTTCATCATTTGTTTCATTGATGCAAATTATTGGTTCCTGTCAAATTTGATTTCTGTGTTTTGATTATTTAAGTTGGTAATCGAAACGCTCCTTGATTTGCAGAATAACTGTAATACCCAAGCGACATTCACAGTCTCAACATAGAGTTCAGGAAATGAGTCCACCACTTTTTGCTGTCAAATTATGGCAGACAGGGCCACTACCGGATTTGATTACTGTTTTCAGGAAGAGTTGAAGAAGATGGCAGTGAAGTGCGACCTGATGATGATTGACAAGTTCGGTCGCCTGGACGACTTAGAAAAATTGGAAACGATTCATCCCAAGGTGGAAGAGATCACACTTCGCATGCTGGCGTTACAGGCGCGCATCCAACGGGAAGAGGATGAGGCGGAAGAGCGCCTGCGAGATGCTCGAGACATCTACGTCGCGCAGCTGCGTGAGAACACTCGTTTGGTAGTGAAAACTCTCATGCTGTTTAATGAGCTGCAAACCCTCTCCGCCTCCATGGACAGTTACATGCGCAATCCAGTTAGTGCACAATCCATATTTCTCTTTTTCATTAGATATGCCCAATCTGCAAAATAACTATTTGCTAACTTAGTCAATTCATTAAACAAAAACCGACACAACCCTTATCGGTACCTTTTTACCCAAAATTGTATTTTGGGTAGAATGAAAAAAGGATAATTTAAAAATGAGCACAAGAAGGTGAAACAATTTGATAGAAAGTACGAATATAAACGTTTTTCTTTTATTTTCTAGAATAGAGAACTTTGTGAAGGAATCATTAAGGACAGAGTCGAAACAGCGAATCGCCTAAAAGTTCTGCAATCTCAGGCTGAAGAAATTAATAAGCTGACGGCAGAAATCCGATGCCTATCGGCAAAGGCACCCAAGGTGCTCCCAACCGTTCAGGCGCCTTCAACCATCCGACCGAGTACCGATTCCAAGCTTAATTCAATGAACGTATAGTAAAAACAATCTATTCACAGATGCCACTTTCTTCAAACCAATAGCAAACAGCTTTATAAGCCACTGCTGGATTCCTTCTGAATACCATCAAAGTGCCTGCCTGCATTGTCGTGTTAAATACCAAAGCGTACACTTACCTTCGTTACTACCTACAGTGAACTACATGGAACCAGATAAAATTAAAAAAGGGCAACAAACGATTTTATTTCAAGATCTGAGTACTGAATCAAATTCGACTTCGGGATTTCAAAAACAGTAATTGACTTCCAATGACTTGCGTCTATTGACGTTCTGTAGCAGTGAGCGCTACCACTTATGCGTACAATGCCGGGATTTTTTTCCGCAACACTCCACAACAGTCCTCCAAGGTGCCAGCCACTCTACTTTTTCCAGCAAGAAGAATAGACTAAAATTGTAAGCTGTTAATTAAGCGAGGAATTGTTAGCGTTGCTCGATAAAAGTAAGCATTCGTATAGTCATAATTTCGCGGGCACTTAAGGTTTCAACTTTGTATTTCCGCTAAGTGGCAATGGACTCCAAGCCAGGATAATAGCCTCCATGGCACTTCCGCACCTTAGTGGTACGTTTCCTGCCATGGTATTATGACTACCTGTCATTACGTAGCGTCCCGGGACTTCCCAGAGGATGAAATAAGACAGAATACTTGGAGAGAATATACATATTCGGCATACAGAAGGTACCGGGCTACTGGCAGCAGGAAGAACCCACCCGGCGCGGTGCAGCGGCTAAGTCAAAGGCAGCTCCACACAAAAGCGGAGTTAAACAACCAACGTATTAAAATTATGCTAATAGCAAATTCAGTCCACTACCGTTTTAAACTAACAAGAAGAAGACAGCTTGCATAATATTTGTCAGCAACCAGTTTTGACTAGTTGTTTAAATTTGTGACTTAGTTGGCACTATGAATCCAAAAGGACACGCATTACTAGTTTTTAAACATTTTTTAGTTTTTAGTACAATTTTTTATTTAAACATAGAAAAAATTAAGGATGGAATTGTCTAGTAATTTTGTTTAAGTCGATGCGCAACAGTGCGCGTCTGATAAAAGATGAGGTTTGGTGAGCTTCATTACAGGCGAGGCGTTATAACATACAGTATATCGCCTTATGAAGTGAATGCATTCAAGGGCTTCTTCAGCCAAGGGTTTCCGAATTTCGTTAGACGTTTTCGTGAGAAATTTCTCGTGGTTGCAAGTCGTAAGCGGATTGTGTTCAGTCAACCTATTTAGCCTTCATTTTCACCTTCTCAATTATCTACTGGGCAAACGTTGAGAATGCCAGATCGAAAAGAAAGGCTTACTTGCAAAAGAAGAACTGAATGGTTGTCATTAAGGACCTAACTACGTTTAACACCTAGTTGCGCAGCCTTCGGCTCAGGTTTGTTATCCAGAAATTGAATTCTTTTAATAAACAACACTTTGCTTCTGTTTTTCTTTGTGTGTGTTGAATTGCGGCTAGTATGCTGGCCTATGTTCTCAAAGTACCCTTTTTCCACTACCTAGTTATGCTACAGCTACCATTGGGTCAGTTGCTCGGCAAATGTTGTAGTTGTAACTGGTGGATTTGTGTTTTACTTGATGAAATAGTTTTAGTGTTGTACGAGGAGTCATGAGCTCCCGTTAGTTATCTCCGTACGATGCAGTCTGCCAATAAGGGGCATTTGTTTGTGCGTATTTGTTTGGGGTTGTTCTAGCCCACGGAGTCCTTTAATCGGTTTTGTATTGCAGTGTTAAAGGGAGATATTAGGCTATGGTCTGACATCGTGTCCCTCAGAGTGTGATGCCACACCTGTGCGTCTGGGCGGCTGACCTGCACGTTCGCCGATACTGCTTTGCGCAATTGTCTGCTGGCAAGGTTCGCATTAAGTATTTTCTTAGCAAGTATAACTCAGGTTATTGGGTAGCTTGCAAATGAAGTAGGTGCGCTTGCATTCACAATGCTAAATATCTGGAACATGGGTGTGGCAGTTGGCTTGTTCTGTTCGCTTTTGCGAGGTTTTAGGTCCTTAGCCAGACTACTATTAGCGTAAGTTGTGCTCCTATAGAGGGCTTTAATGGTACAAAGGCATCCTAGCAGTGGTTATCCATTCGGCCAATCGCTATAATATCGTGGTTTATTTGGTTGATTGTTCACTGTTACCGCCTCCATCCTCATGCAGATCCGTGCTGAGCTTTGTCCGTAATAAATGGGGTTAAATTAATACGTTAATTTGTTGTTAATAGTAAAAATGCAATTTTCTCTGTTACCACTGCAAAAAGTAGTAGAGTTTCTTACATAATACATTTTGAATTAAAAAAGCGACATGGAAAGTCTGGTAATCACAAGTGTAGCGAAGAAATGAGGCTAACAAAAGATGTTAGCATTAGCAGTGAAAAGCGGATTGTTACGGTACCGCTAGCGGTTGTCGTTCGTTGAGTTACGGAGATGCCGTTTTCAAGATGTCTGAACTTCTGGAACACCGGTGATTGCGTCAGTTCTGGCTGAGTATTCTGCTCGCGACTAAGGTAAGGATCTTTTTCTGCGAAAAAATTAAATCGAATTAACCAGTATCCAATTAAAAGCTCGCTTCTGTTGACGAAAGTTTACCATGAGGTAAGTTAGTCTCTTGGAAACCGGTAGTTTGATATAATGAAACACATGAATAATAATTAGACCCTGATACATCCATCAGATATCTTTAAGGCACGGACGCTAAAACAGAGTAAATCTTTTGGATGTCTGGCTCAGAAGGAGATAGTGATAGTAAGAAATGGGACTGTCACACTTTAAATTATATCAAAATAAAGTCTTAACAAACACGGGGGAAAGTTTTTCTAAAAAAGGTGAAGTTTCCCGCAGAATGAAGCCAAAAGTAAATGTCATGCTTGGAAGTGCTTTAAGGCACTAGAGATAATGAAAGACTTTGTCAATCAAACTTAATATGTCTCGCATTTCAATGCATTTCACCGAAACGCGTGTGATAATAAACTGTCGCGATGCGATTCCCTAAAATTTGATGAATCGTAGCCAATTTCACTAGACTGAAAAAATAAATACAATTTTTGTAAACAACCCTTTTTTCTGTTTAAATTCAGCTTTTGAAATAAGATCGCATTCTTTTAATCACACTTTGGAGGTGCTAGAAAAAATGCTCATTATGCGCTATGCATATTGTTAAAGGGAAGATTTACATACAAGTTTTGAAAAGATTCTCCGATTATTTTCAAGACATCTATAATCGGTCTCAATATCGAGACCAGTATGCTGTCCGGTTTGTTTCAGGTTTTCAACTGATTTATCAGTTGCGTTCATTTAAGTGACGTTATGAAGTTTATTACAACCATTAAATTTTCTAAAAGTTCACTCAGAAGGCCATTGTTGGCGTTGTGATTGTCCTAACGCTTTTTATTTCGTTTAGGGAAAATTAAAGGAAATTGCGCTTAATACTAAAACTGTTCCAGCTGTTCTTGTCAACTAAAGTACAGTATTTATTAAAGTAGAGGCAATTTTATCACACAGTTTTATTCCATTTTCCCCTCACGAACTCGCAAAGAGTTGTGTGCGCAAATGCGTAGGCAGAACCTTGGTGCTAGATGTTCACAATCAGATTTGACAAACACGTAAGAAGTATAAGTGGTGCTTTATGGAAATTCCCTACACCGGCCTGCCTACTTTCAAAATACCATAGTTTTGAGCCACCACGAACTCCTCTATAAGTGGTAATATGGAGCCCAGTTTAAAAATGATATCTCCTGCAAAAGGTAGATAGATAAATTTGGGGATTTAAGCTCGGGTCGGTTTATAATCCTAAACGTTTTATAGCGAAAATCCGAAAAAAAAACAGCTAATGAAAGGCAGAAAATTGCATGGGAAACGATTTCTTTTCAAAGAACATTGAATTTTTTTCGGCGACAGTTGTGGAATTCTTAAGCTAGGTAAGTGTTACTGACTTGCTATGGTTGGTAGATAGAAGTCAGTAATGTCTCTCAAAGTAACACCTTAAAATCACAACCTCTTTCCTTTTTAACTCTGTAGTTAAGTACTCAACATCTCACTCCACAAGTAATAGCACTGTTCCACTAACCCCTTCAAAAACTTGCTCTAATTAAACTCTTAATTTCCAGGGTTTATTGACGGTGAATCTTTTTGAATATGCATTAAATTTCCGTTTGCGCTTAGAAAGATGTGAATAACCTTTGGGCTGAATCATTTGAACGTGGGGTAAGGCAACGCCTTACATATCACTTTGTAGTAGTTTAACGAAACCCAACACAGGGTCCTTGTTAAAACGGAGTTGTTGTGTTAAAAGTGTAAAAGTGGAAGTGAGCGTGATAGACAACTGCTTCTTCATAGATAAAGGAAATAGAATGAAGATGAATGCAATAAGGGGAATGAATACGTAAGCAGAGTTACGTGCCCAAAAATATTCACCAAGCAAGACAACCGTGATATATGTATTGCAAATCATTATTTAGGGTAATTTGAAGCATCATTTTGAGCCTGTAGCTATTCATTACTTCTTACAAAATCACTTGAGGTATCAAATGAAAAGGTAATTTACTCGTAGTCAATCTATTTGTTTACATTCAGCTTAATTATTTGAAATGCTTTGTCATATTTATTAGTTCTGGTGGATTCAATTATACCTAACAGAAGCGCTCAAGGGAAACACTTCAACGGAGTTAATCATTTTCCGGGGCAAATATTTTCCAATTCCAAACAATTAAGAACAATTATGATAGCACTATCAAATCCTAACCAGTTAAATGCTAGGCGCATTACATTGTACAAGTCTCTAATACGCACCCTTATTTAAATGATCGAGAAAGAAAAAAAAATATAAAAAAGGCTTGAGTTAGAGCTATTCATTACGAAAACAATTTCTAAAATTAGTATTTGGGCCATTGATTAGAGTGTGCAAAAGTACGGTAATTTTAGGAGGCAAAACAGCACATCCGTATAGAAGAATTTGAGGTGCCCCATAAGGCAACAAGACAAAGTGCAAGCAGCAAATAATCTTTCCTCCATTGTACAGTCCCATTCTCTAAGTTCTGACTCAGAAAAACGTAGATTGTAGTTACGAATGGCCCTTGTTTTGGCTTTCATCAATAGTTCTATGAGGCGATAAAATGGAAGTTCCATGAATATGACAGAATTTGGCAAAGGATTTTTATGAATTGTCTGCACTTGAAAGAAACTGGCTATATTTTTGTGCAACGCTAAGCTAGCTCTAATGGGAGATCATCACTCTCGAGCAAGAATGCAGCAACAATAGAATTGAAAATATACGACAATGGATTACGTAGCCATTAAAATACACTTTTTCGTGTGCCATATGGCAAAGGCGCCTGTATATTCAAGGGGGATAAAATTTATCTGTACTGCAATTTTTAAGGCTACTTTTACCATCAAGATCCTAAAATAGGTTATCTGCACCTGACTAGGTGACACACTTTTTCTGGCACGAAACCAAAGGGACGATAGTATCAGGTAATTTTCTTTCGGCTGCAAAAGAAATTTGCGTTCCTGGCAACAGGAACTACAAAAGCCAACCCAATAAATGTATCGTTCTCATCAGGTTAGTAGCCTTAATCACTACCTTAAAGCGAAGCCGTTTCTTGCTAGATGCGTAGTGATAACCGCTTTTTGACAGTCTCATTCCTCGGGAGTATCTTCTACACTTGCAGAGTTTGCCTCCACTCCAAGTATTTGCTTTAACAACTATTCCTTGAGACTAAGGGATTGTGAATCTACAAGATCATCAAGGTCAGTGGACGATGGAAAAATTGAACCTGCGTATTAAGTGAAAATGAGGGTGTTATGTATGCATACAAAAGGGGGCAACAATATGGTTGTGACGAAAATAATTTGATGTAATTAATCATAAAAACTCTACTCAAAAGTGCATACTTTTGCAACCTCTTTCCAATGAGTGTCCAAAGAAATTGCAAATACAATATTTTATTATTCTGATAGATATCATGCAATAGTTGCTGTGCATTTTTACTGCCTCGGAAGAGTAACTTTCCAATAGATGCGAAGCATTATCTATGTTTTCTAATTCAATGAAAACTAAATATGTTAAATGATGGAAAGTAAATTTTCAATTCGGCTATTTTTACGTTCTCAGGAAATATTTTTTAATCCAAAACAATGAGTTTAGGCCCGTCTAAATATGTATATGTCTAGACATACCTAAATTCTTATAAAGTACGGTTAAAGCTTGTCTGTTTCGATGGAAAACAGCTGAGTTTTCGTAAAACAGACAAAACAGTTGTTTTGCTGAAAAAATAAACAATGAGTGAAGGATGTCTATGCTTTGGAACCGTTACCAAGGCGTTGCAGAGCATGAGAACAGACGCGTTAGAGAGAAGGAACAAACAGATAAGCAAGCAACTATGCGTACGAACAAAGCAAAAGCAGATAAGAAGGTTCCTCACCAGCAACAACGTGCATAATTGCCACGGCGGAGGAGTTGTTGATCAATATCTCCCCAAGAGCGCTCTCCTCATATTGACATTGTGGAGTGAGGAAGAGGTGGATGTTAAAGGTCGGTTTTCCTTCCATTCCTGACTCCTGAATTATCTGTGATGTTGTATACAAATCCATAAATATTGCACCGAGTATGTTGGACGACCAGTCACGATTGCACAGGTTGAGCAGAGTCAATTATGCCTCTTTGTGAAGCTAATTGACTTTAAAAATCACAGCCTTGATTTTTAATAACATTAACGGCTTCAATGTTCTAAGTAGTTGATTTCAATTTGAACGTTTGACCTGAGTTTCAGTATTTATTCAGCCCTTAGTTAATCAATGGCTCAGACTTCATGCCAAGCTTAGGCGATGCCACTGCCCAATTTGTTAGCTGACTCAACCTTTCTAACGCTATTGCGTTCTAATACCCAACAAACTGACAATTTAACCATTTTTATGAGTAAAATTAACTTTGACGAAGGGAAATAAATTTTATACTGGTAATTAACCACAAACAAAAAGGTTATTATTTTTTTCCGAAACGCGAGTTCTCTAAAATTTAAACCTTCAGGCCATATCACAGACAGCTTAATTAAAATCAAAAAGCGGATCTCTAATTCACAGAAATGCGTTCAATCTCAATGTATTTATGCGGGAAATGTACTCCCTAATACTATATGAGCTTTCCACTCGACCAATTTGAAACGTAGTAACGTTATTATTTAAATTCTATGGGGACCCCAATTTAGAGCATGTCAAGGTTCGTTCTGTGTTTTCGCAGGATCTCTTGGAAACGGTGACGTTGGACCAAGCAATCAAATCAGAGGCATGATCTTAAGCCCACATTCATTCATTCATTGAATTTTAACACACAAACTAATACTTTTCGTTGTAAATTTGCCTGATGTGTGTGGAGGAGTTGGATAGGTCTGCTTTAATAAGTTAGCATAAGCTATACAAAAAGTGCCCAAAGTCAAACATTTTCCATGCACATTTACATTCAAATCGAACAGTCGTCGTATACATAAGTTGCATTTTTTCCAAAGCTTTAAAAGGGCTTATTCAATTTGGTAGATTTTATTAACTTTTCCCCTAGAAAGCATGCTAAAATAAGAAAGAAAATTTTAGGCGAATCTGACTTAAACACACATTTGAGTAAAACTGATATGTAAACTAAATACGACCCTGGTATTTCAAAAATGACCGTTCAAATACTTTCTTTTGATTTTTGGTATTTCAATGACAACTACTTATTTTTATTTTCCAAGTACTCACTTATTCCAAGCGGATCAAAACGCATGGGACATCAAAAACACTGTTTTATACTCGAGAAACCTTCACTGTGAAACAATTTTAGCATCTGCAGTTGGACTTTGATCAAGTTCTTCATCGTTACGGCATATTTTTTATTAGTCAATAACCATTATAACTAAAGCTAAGTAATTTAACCTTTTCTTACCAGATAAATTTTAAGCAGCAATAAGACAAATGAATAAAAATTTTCGGGATATTAATTCATTTCATTGACTGTCCAAATGCAAACTAGGTAAATTGAATCCCGTCGTATATTCCAACAAAAGATAAATTTTGGTATTTTCAGGAAAATTCAGCTCTTTTCGCATGACTAAAAGGCCTTTGGGAAAATGTGAAGCACCATTCAGCAAGGCGATGGAGAGTATGCGAAAAATATGCAAAATCCTTACTTAATGAAGGAAAAGAGTTTCGGTGAGCACTTGCAGTATTAGTCTACTTTTGCTGCTGGAAAACCTATGAATGATGGACTTAGAGGCCCAACGAAGCCTACCATTAGCTGACAGTTAACCTTCTTCAAAATGGCAAGGTGCTCCAAATTCTTCTGTTAGTTGCCACAAAAGATTCATAAATCTTGTCTTCGATTCATTTCAACGTCGCATTCATACTTAGTAATCAAGAAGAGCATAAGTTGTGTACAACCCAAGCATAAAGTTGATTTTTAGGTACAATTGCTTTAGTGAAGCTTCATGTTTTATAATAAGTGAAAACGATGAGAAGTCGTTTTTCGCTAACAAAATCAATTGGCGACTGTTCAGAATAAAACAACACGACTGAGGTTTTTACTTTTTCGTTGCTGACAGGATGAAGCTCAACAAGTACAACTAGAATGCCTCACTCCTATTTCCTTAAATCTATTTAGTAAAGCACTTTGAGTTCTCAAATGTTTAAAAAGTATCATTCTCTCCCATTAAAATCGTTTATACTACAGTTGTCCATTTTGCATTAAGTCGAAGACTGTAGAGCATTTTCTAGATTTTAATCTAAAGGAAAGCAAGAGGCGCCTTTTATTTGTACTCTTAATGTAAAAAAATTTTAGAAAGCATCACCATCCGTTTATGCAAAGAAAGAAACCTCTCCAACTCTCCAGTTTCCATTAAAGACTAATAGAGCGGTTAGCAACGCTTTGTTGAAAAATCGCGTTTAAAAGTGAAAGCATTTGTCAAAAACATTGCTGACAGAAGTTTTGTTTACTTACTTAAAAATAGCTGCCCCAGTATGGCATAGATATTTCCATTAAAATCCGGTAATGCTCCCATTTCAAACAATAAACCTCCTGATTACCTTACTATCTTCAATTTATGAAATCGTATTATATCTAAGTTCATAGAACCGGTTTTCACTGTGTCCATACCTTTCTACAACTCAAGCGCTTTATTCATCAAAAGCTCCTGTAAATAACATCGGATTAATTACTTTAGTACAATTGACAAACGAACGTGTACCAAAGGATGCTGAAGGAATTTACGTTTGCTAGTGACATCCCACATTGCTGGTAATGACTGCTTTGAATTTTTTTGAGAAATCTATACACATCAGCTCAGGAGAATTTCTTAAAATCAGCTAACAGTGTTTAAGAATGTTTGTGAAGTCGGCTGTTGCAAACTAGCAATTATTCGCTCATTTCTTAGAACCAAGTCCTTATTTAATACATTTAATCAAGCTCATCTCCTTTAGGCCTCACTTCTCCTCTATAATTACACTTAGTTGGCACACTTTCCTCCAAAGTAAGGTTTATGGAATCAATCTTTACTTTAGCAAAAAGTGCAAATCATCACTTGTAAAATTTACATTATATGGTCAACTTTAGTTGGATAAAAGAGAGCATCTGAAGGTCAGGGTGTACAGAACATTGTTGGAATGAAACAATGATTTCAGTTAGCAGTGAACCGGTTACCGGTAGCTCACACACCACCCTTTAAAGAAGGAATCGCAATGTCGTGTGGTAAATCTTGCTAAAAATATTAGCCGAATCCGTATAGCTACTCAAATACCACACCAATATATTTTTAAGCACTACCTGTTTTTACACACTCACCACATTTATGTTGCTGACGTGGAGAACTGCATTTACTAGTGATTAAAGGCAGTTTTACTGTCTTAAATCGTTCTTCCAATGCAATAAATCAAATAATAGTTTTGTTCGGACACAAATTGTAGGCCACGGATTTCTCATTAATTCTTAACTGTCCCTCATATTTTATAGTACACATCTGTCCCAAAGGCACAAAATATGACAACTTTGAGTGGAGAAAACGTTTAGTGATGAAGAGATGAAAACAGGAGAGGGTTTTGCAATTATAAGTGCCAATGGACAAGAGCGACAGGGAAGTTGGAAGTGTGCCAACATGCATTATTTATACGCGAGTGGATGTAGGTGCGCTTGGAACCGTTGAAAAAAACGAGCGTTTACTAGGCACCGTGGGTGTTTGCAGATCTATTCATGCAAAGCGCCCCACGAGGATTCCCTCGACACAGCGAAACACCGTCCCAAACACCTCTAGAGCAGTCGGTGAGGGTGCGCATGTGTTGTAAGTGTATCATAACTGACGAACACACCTTTTTCATACAAAATATAATGTTAGCGACCAGAACAAGAGAAGAGGGAAGTTAATCCACCCATTGAATGTTAAAAAAGTAGTTAATTTCATGCCTCATCAGCATGTAGATTGAGTTCTGATCCATTGTCTGCATCACCTTCTAATTATGTGGTTTTTTGAATGAAGTGTATTAATTATTCGTATATATCAAAGTCCATTCTAAGCATGAGAAATTCATTTCTTGCATAAATTAGTCATACACATAGGTAGCCATTCGTGCTGTAGTCATGATTTCTTCTTTAAATGGTATACCTACAAATAAAATTCAGTTAATTTTAATAATTTGTCGATTTAGTTAGGATGGGGTACTTTTTCAGAAGCATGTATCCGTTTCTCTTGCAACATGAAAAATTTGGCGATATCTTATTTTAAAACGAAACGCAGCTGGCATTTTTTTCAAACATATAGGTTTTAACCTAAATTAAACAGATGAAATGTGATGCAAATAAAATAATTGAAGCTCCTTTATTCTTCTGATTTACCTTTATTTCTTTCAGGTAAAGTGCCATTGGTGAAATACCCATGATTACCCAATTTTTGTAAAAAAAAGCTTTAAAGCATTGCTGATATTATGGAAATAAGGAATGTTCAAGCTAAGAGATCTTCAATCCACTTAACAATACCTTCAATTGTTACCAAAATTTGGAAGCAAAGAAACCGTTAAACGTTCAATGGGAATTGGAGGAACCCTACCGCCATATCCCATTCTTTTTATCATGAACTGGATTTCACCAAAAATCGCATCATTACCAAACTTGCACAACCCCTCAAAGTATTGAAGTTATTCAATCAAATTAAAAAAAATTTTTGGTAAACAAGTCTATTTAAAACGGTCATCGGTAAATTAACGTTCAATGCATGGAACGATACAACCTGCACCTCCATTACTTCAAAAATGGATTGCTAATCGAATGGGAGAATCACGTCCTGCGTTGAGAAACCTTTCCTGTTTCCTTTATTAACTCTAGACGAAACGTGATAGGAACAGTGACATTACTATTTTTCAAAATTTGCTTACATTTAAGGGATAAGCACTTTTTCCTGAGTGAACAATTTCTGAAAACACCCTTTATCAAATAGGGACTGCTTTAAATATAGTTTGAGGATTTTGTAAAAGAAATATTTTTGTACCAGCATTATGGGTAGAATAAATGTTTTTGGGCAGCCCAATTAGCTCAAATGTTAAACATTCCGTGAAGAATTATTGCCCTTTCCTCTGGCTAGTGACAGTTGTGCCCTCTTCTATTTCGGAGGGAAATGGTAGCAAGAGATATTCTAACCAACGCGGCTAGTGATCACCTTCATTCACTAGCAAACTTCAATCTGCGTTGCGGTGCTAAATTATACAAGCGAAAAATTAAGGTAGATTTTACTTAAGCCAAAATATGACAGCTTGCCATCAATTCTTGTAAGATTGAAGTGTTTTCTCACTATGTTACTGCAAGTGGCTGTCTTTGTTTCCACGCTACTTTGCCTGTCAATCTCAAGAGTTAATTGCGTCAGGTATTGTAAGAACGCATGGAAAAAATACTAAAAATAGTTGTTTCAAACGTAATTTCTAATGAACGATGTGGACAAAACGTGGTTATGAAATATTTCTCCAATCAACTGATCAGGTACAGGAAACTGTAGCTAGTTAAAGACTGCAATATAAAACCTACCCAGCAGAAGAAGCTCTTCAAAAACTCCGAGTATGTCACCAACATCAGAAAGCGTTTTGTGTACTTAAAACTTTTGTCCAAGTTGTGCACTGATACACAATGATGAGCTATTTAATAAAGATGGAAAACCATGTTAGTAGTATCTTCAATTGCATGCGACTACGGTAAACTAACCTTAATTGTACTGTTCTTAATTTACAGGCAAAATCCGACGTTGATTCACTTGCTAAAATTTACATCAGTTATTTGACTTGTCTCAAAGCTTATGAAGCATGAAAAGTGTCAACTTTTCTCTGCTTAAGTAATATTACGAATTTAAAATGCAAAATAAAGCATGAGCTTGCATTCATTCTGAAGGCGACTAAGTATTCTCGGATGCATATAATATCTGTAATCTTGCGTTTGTAGTCTTCAAAAACAGAAATCATGAATTCTCCCTGTGTCATTTAAAAAAAATTGCTAGGTTGGATAAGGAATGTGCGGCAGAAATTGCTCCAACTTCCCTAAATGTACTTGAATTATTTTTCCCGTCCAATTTAACCTATGGTTTTCATAAACGCAGCCCAATGCAGACGACACTTGTAACAATGGCGCCAAATCCAGCACTATTTGGAGGCTGAAAATGCCTTGCTCATTGAAGTTGGACAATTTCAGAAACTGTCGTTTTGCAACCCAGAAAAAGCGCTAAAGACTCCAGCTTTTCCGACTGGCGACAAGGCGATTTTTCCTTTGATTAGTTTTTTGCACACATTTGAGCATCCACTTTCTAGATGGTGTTAATAAATATCTGATAAGGGCTAGAAAGTACTTTATACCTTCCAAAAGAGAAATATTTGGACATATAATTAGCTAACATTTTACACAAAAGGTGCCTCTTAATATCAAACTACTTTAGTAATGTACTACTGTAGTAGTATGATAATTTGTGTAACTCGGCTTTCGATTTGGCGGTACTTCAGTCTCTGCACATTGCACTTTCACTTACTGGCGTGGCTCCCGGGCCATGCTAGTGGCCCCCTAGTCATTTCGCACGTCAGTAGTATGAACTCTGACGTACTGCAGTGACTCAACGGGGGTGACTCAGGGTGCTGAACTATTACACGAGATCTCACAGGTCTCAGTTATGCTAAGCGCTAAAAACACATTTAATGCTAAATTTACGCATTCATTATAAAAAGCCACAATCAAGTAATTTTTCGTTGATGCAGTCCAGTGCAATAGGGGCGTGTTTTAGTGTCTGTGGTATTAGATTATCAGCTCAATCGGATTCTATTTGGTAAGAAAAATATCAAACTCGTTGTCCATTCGTTTTCAGTCAAAACCTTTTTCTGTTCTTTGATTTAAAGTTCATTTTATGGTTGCGTTCATTAAAGTCTCAATGATTAATTGATGGTTTTAAAAGTAGAAACACGTCGCAAAATAAAAAAGAAAGGGTAATAATTCGGTACCTACTACAATTTTTAGCTTATTTTTGCGAGAAACTGAAAAGAAAAGAGCTATCTGATACGCAGCAAACAGGATATACTCGAGTTTTATTTATTTAAATTTTGCGGGTTGAAAATTTCTGTGATTAAATTTTCTTTGAAGATATTCTTTCACATCTCCCGTTAGCAATATCAGGGTTAAAAAAGACTTCGTTTTCGGACGGTATAACCATGAAGCAATTTGGATGTAAACTTACCAGTGTTTGTAAATTTCGAGAAAGGATCAACGGAGCAACTAGATTTTAAACGCAAAAGTCCATCGAATTCACCCGTTGTTCCAAGTCGTGGATTGAAGTCGGACAACTCAATTCCACAGGAAACCATTTCGGGCAGGAAAGTGGAATCTGTGCGACTCCACGCAAGGTGACTTCCAGCCTCTCTTTCTTCGCCGCCTTGTGCCGTAAAAGCATTGAATTGACGTGCTGCTTGAGCGGTGATCAAGTTGCTGAAAAATTGTGCCCGAAGTCTAATAGAGCCTTGAAGTTTGATCTGATAGATTTCGCATTTTGATGTATTAAAAATCCTTCCATTAGGAGACCCAAAAGTATCTAAAATGCGCAAATGTGCAAATAAATAATAGTCTAGAGTAATGCGCACCTCAAAAGAAAGGTAAACTAGGATCGCGTTGCTTCCCAAATGCATAAAGAAGGGACTCATAGCTGAACCTAGAAATTTGTGTCCGAATGAAAATTTGAAATGCAAAATTACCTCAGTTTTTATTTTAAGTTGCTTTTTTGGAACTGACCATTGAAATGGGATTGTCAACTTTCAATATCTAATGTTGAGAATTATACGAATTTTTAAAGTCCTAATAAGGAATATCACTACCGTTTCTCGAAACTCCTGGCAATACGATTTCTTGAAACGGTTGCCTGTTACATGTTTGAGGTAGCAATAGCATAGAAAGGGTGCATAGTGTATGAATATTATTCAATAAAGTTAGATTCAAAACTTTTCTGAAAAGTTGACAACCGAAGTTCGTTAAAAGTCGCCATCATTTTAAATTGAACCATATTTTGAATATTTTAAAACAAGCGTTCTGTTAATAAAGAGTGCATTATTTCCTAAAAGACGACTGTTAAATTCCTCATCCCTACTAGCATCACTTTAAGTTAAAATCACATTCGAGTTGCGGATGTATTATTCAATGTTATGTTGGTTGGCTTTGAAATCGCCACTTCCTCATAAAACTTAACCACTAGTTACGAAAGGCAAGAAATCTTCGTTTTCTTTTAACAGTGCATTCATGGAGAGTGATTGACGAGCGAAAGTCCCAAATGGTTGTAGTTGACAGTAGCATAGTTTCACAGACAATCGCTGGGGGATGCTGAAGCAGATTACTTTAGCAGTACTTGGCTACACACAGATTGACTCCAATATAAAATAGACTCAAAAATGATATTTCTCTTTGGTGAAGCATCGATTTCATCAGAATAAAGGTGTAACTGCAGTTATTTTCTAATAGCGACTCCTTAGAGGATGCTGCTACCTTAAGATCGTAGACCACTAGGACGTCAAAGCTGATAAATCTCAGGCGATGTTAGGAAAAATTAATTTTAGTCACACTATCGGTCCATTTTAGCGTTGTAATGTGGAACCAAGGCTTGAAGTGAATAAAAGAATGTGAGGCTGTTTATAAAAGAAAGTGGAATTAATGGACAAGGGTATTTTGGTTATTTATAATTCAGTTGTTAATGGAATGTTCATGCCGTGTTATTTTAGTATTGCTATCCTTCAAATCAATGGAGCTTCTTTTCATAATTATCGCAGCATTGTTATCGTTTGCTATTGTATCCACTGGAGATCGGATCCTTTTGTGTTAAATGACGTGTACACTTAACTGCTGTGTATATAAGGAAACTGACTAATATGTCACTTTTTATTGATGCATTTTAGAAAGCTGATTAAATTCCCTGCTAATTTTGAGTATCTCACCTTGACGTCTAAATTGCCTAACCAAAATCTGAGGCCTCCGCTGCTTCATGCTCCCCGAATCATCGGGGAATGTGCACAAACTTGAGACATCGACACCTTGCTTCTCACTCTTGGCTAAAAGAATAAGCTCGTTTATATTGCAGTAAATTGGGAAAGTTTCTGCATGGAATGGTCTAAAATGTATCTAAAAAGGTAAATAGCTTGGGAAATTGGATTTGCCAGCTAGAAAAATGTCATTTATAAGAAACACTTTTAGTACCTCTTTCCCAATGAGTATAAAATAGGCTGCTTCTAAATGCCACTACTCATAATTAATTAAAAACCCATCGTCTTATCAAAAAAATCTTTGCTGCAATGACATTTTATCCACAGTAACAAACACGTCCCTTAAAACTTTTTCACATACAATTATCGCAGAAAGATTACTAGAAAATCGTAGAAAGTGCTGCTGCAGCCATAAACCCAAGCTTAAGCCTTGCACAATAAAAATTATTCTTGTAAAACCAGAGAATGCCACTTTTCTGTGGGTTAAAGTAATAAAAGTGCAATGGGATTAACAGAACAGGTGCATTTTTATACCCTCGAACCACAATCCACTGTTAAGAACTAATAGAATTACTTCACTACTGAATAAACCAATTTGGTCTGCAAAGCTAATCAAGGGCATTCCAATTCAGTACTCTCAATCTCAATAAGTTCATGTGAATTGCAGGTTCCGGATAATCCAAACTCATATAACCTAACAGTACATTTGTGTGGAAAGGCGTTTTCGCGTGTCTGCAACCACCAACAGCAATGGCGTCTCATTTTTTGCCATCAAGTACTAATTTAAGGGTCGGTGGACCTCCACCACAGTTTAATGGAAGCAGTATGTGCAAATTAATAAGTCTTTCATAGCTGGGCGTTTACTGCCGAACATACTCAAAAGCTGAACCGAGGAGAAGGAGAATGCTGTATTTATCAGGACTCAATTTTCATAAGCCCAACAATTTTTGTTTTACTTATTACAGTAGAATTTTTTGTGCCACTTAGTGGTATTTTTGATGTAAAAGCGAAATTTTCCTCAGTCAAATACAAGTACAAATAATTTAGCGCAACGAAAAAATTGGTAACTTACATAGTCGAAATAGCAGGGTATTTGTATTTGGTGCCTCGTTGGAAAATATTGGCCTATTTTGATAGACCTCAAGGCAGACATCTCTTGGGTGGCTTAATACAAGGTATATAAAATACATCCACAAATATTTCACACAAAATGGCTACATCCTTTGGAATATGAATTTCTTAATGAGATCTCTTGCAAACTGCAACCAAAATATCATAAATATTAGAAGATATTGACAAAGTGGATGTAAAACTTATTAGCATCTAGATTCATGTACACTGAAACGCACAGAAAGCGCATATTAATGAGAACTATAAGTCATGGATTACAGTTTATAAAAATGGAATAATGGTACGTAATAATTGGTGATATGTGCATAACTGGGTCACCCATCTTTTTAAAAGTCAGCACATACTCCGCGTAATTGAAAAGACTTTGTTCTCTAAGTTTGGGAAGCTGCTAAATTGCTGTTAGGGTTAAAATGGGATTATTTTGTCAACGTTTGGAAAATATCCTCTCTCTCAGTTGACATTACGCATTTTTGCATGAGCGGGAGACAATTTTTGTCGCTCTCGTTGTAGCATTTAGATGGTAATGCTTTTAACCACACCCCTATCCTTATGGTCTTTTAACCATTATACTGTCAAAATAGCAGTGTTTTTAACAACTACGGTACCCTATGACATCTTCATTGCTGGAACATCGTGTCTATGCAATGATAACTTGGGTACTACCACTTGCTGTCACCAAATTAAAGTCCGATGAACATATTTTAAGCAGCGTCAAATTAAAAACATTCGGTGTCAGTTTGAAGCCACCGTACTCCGCAATGTACAAGACTTTTCATTAAAACCAGTTTCATTCTACTCAAAATATATTAAAATCAGAACTCTCATCCTAAATGGGGTGGGAAAAAAATGAAAAACCTGGACAACACAATGATTACAACAGTCAAAATGTGAGCATCCATTAATCTATCGTTTAATAAGGGAGTCCAGTGAACCGAGTGTGTCTTAACAACCACAAACGAACTAACCACCCTGGCTGCAGCTCTCTGCCCTCGAGGATGTACCAGTCGGGAACGATTTCGCTCGCCTCCCGAAGGCAGGAGAACTCGTAGAATGTCTCATCACCTAACACATTAGCAAAGGTCACGGTTCTATCTGAGATGTCAATCAGCTTTCGCAAGTGCGGACGCGGTTCACTCTGCCCAGGTGCACTGGGGAGAGGGTCGATGAGGAGCCAAAAACCCCGGTAGGAGGCGTTGATCTCGCACGAATCGCTGTGGGTCATGCCTAAATTAATGGTATGATAACATACTTTAGTCAGATTACCATTTTTACTAACACATTTGAAGGAACAAACCTTTGGACTGACGACTGGTGTAACTATTTAACCAAAGCATGGCTTTACGATAGTTTATTTTCGATGCTAGATGATTTAGTAATAGGAATAGCATAAACTAGTTCTTGTAATGCTTCAAGTAATCTCAGTACCAAAATAGGCGTTAAGTTCTGATCTGAAAGCAGTGATGATTTTAATATTATTTCTTAAAAATAATCTTATCTTAAAGCAAGTTACACTCGAGTCTGATTTAATACTTGAGTCCACTAGCTTTCTTTGTGCTTCGATTTATTTACTAATTCATCCTTTAAAATCTGTTAGCAATTTGTACGCAGCCAAAAAATGAACAATCTCTAGGCGAGGTCTTTTTTAATTTAAAAGTCCTATGCTGAGGTTGCTGCTCTGCTTAAATGAACATCAAACGCTAAAAATGATCAGGTCCACCTTTTTCTTAGTAAACCACTCAAACCCAAAATTGACTTCGCTTCCTGACAAAAACGCTATCTGTTTAAAATGTTTCTTCAAAAATGCTGATCCTTGTGACTGAGGAGATTGCATTAAACAAACTCGAATTAACCCAGAATTAAGTAGTTAATTGTAAATTAAAGGAGCTTAACGCTAATTCTTACAACTAAAAGGTAGCATCAATTGAGATAACCTGATTCGGGAGTAGCGCATAAATGAGAGTTTATTCAGTTTCACTGAGTAACACAACCATTAGTGGGTTCTGTTAATCACCATAGTTTGTCTAGGGTTGACATTTTACTTTAATCCATTTTAAAGCAGGCTCCGGGTGAACATTGTAAATATTTTTCTTTCTTCTACACGATTAAAATAATAGAATACAATCATCATGAAATTCGTTTTTGGTTACATTATACTTAATTTACGACAAAGTTACCACTTTTATGTCGGTATTTCATTAGTTTTGATTCTGGCAAGCTCAATGGAGAGAATGAAACAAAGTAAATCTAATATTTCCCTGACTCTTCCAAGGTAGGACCTTTGTAAAGCAGATAAATCTCTTCCACTCATAAAGAAATCCACTAACGCGAGTCATCAAGATAAAAAAGCTAAATTACTACCGAAATTCATTTGTTAATGGAAAGTTAAATGTAAAATGTTTCAAATATTTTCAAAAAGAATTTTGCAAAAATAATTGGAGGAGCCTTTTATTTTCAGAATTTTTTGACCATCTATTTGCACAATGAATAAATTAAGGGTTTGGCTTTCTTACAGATAAAAGAATTTATTTTCGGTCTCGGAAAAACAATCGCTTAGTGGTAGGGTAAAATAGAACTCCAATCTACAAAACAATTGCAATCTTAATTGCGCTAGGAAACTTCAAAATTGTCTTCGCCATAATGCATACAGGTACGTTGGGTTGGAAACTTTAAGGTTTATTCGGTGGGGAATTACGAGAGAAGATTTGACAGTGAATCGTGTTTGAGTGTCAGCAGCGATTTCGCCTATTGTTCCTTTGAACTGCAATAAGTATTTGACTATTATGAAGAGGGCCATTACAGTTGAGTTTCCACATTCCAAAGTAACGTTTTTAATTAGTAAGCTAAAAATAACCTTATGGTTTAAAATAGACATGAATTGGACATCATTCCCTAATTTGGTAAACCTGTCTCAAAAGTTTTCAAAGGATGACGCCATTATTTTGTCATACATGAGGCATCAATGCTGGTAAGTGGTACATCTAATATTAGGTATGCTAGTTTGCGGACGTAATTCAGTTCATAAATGGTTACACGAATTATTCCAAAATACCTAAGGTCATTTGATATAGACCTTCAGACAGTGTCGAGGTCACCTCATACATGCAAAAATCGCCCATTCCTTCTAACTTGTCGTCTTTTAAATAGGCTTTAAAGTCTACAATATGTGCTTTTAAATTCATCTTTTAATGTATCCACTACGTTGCAATCATTCTACTTCCATAATCAACGCTAGACGCGATGACATTTATCCTATATTTTTTCAAACAGTTTGCTGTCCAACATTGTTGTTATAAGTGCCGCGAAACTCTCCGGCATTACGTGCAACCTGTCAACATAAATAACTTCATTGAATATTCATATAACTCATTTGATTGGCACAAAAGTGTTTGCGATGGATGTCTTTGACAAGCAGACAAATGTGGCTTTATAGAATCTTGGAAAGTGCCGAGGGAGATAATTTGGAAAACGTTCTAGTGGCAGCAGCTTTCTTCTGTCCCTCCAGCCTCCGAAACCACGCATTAAGTCAATAATGAAATGGAAACTTTTTACAGATTCTATACGATCCGTATTTTAAAGCAGTAAAAAATTACAGAGGTATTTTGTTGCAAAGTATTTCTGTTAAACGCTACAAAATATAGTGCTTATCGGCGCAAATGCAAAAGTGTTCAGTGCTAAGCAATTCTGTATGACATCATCTGAATCGTCAGCAAATCACCAGCCTCGTAAGCTACAACTTCAACTTAACTGTTGTAGCACATATTTGTATTAAGTGGGATGTTAGACAATAAACAAGAAGATCTCATTTATATTTCGGAGGCATCTTCGCCTCATGAATATGCTCAAGGTAGGAAGATTGCATGAACTTAATGGGAACACAAAAGTAGATTATTTGAACGAAATTCCCCAGAAAATACACAATTAATCTGTACTGCACCGTGCCATCATGATGATGTCCAATGGTAAAAGCATTTTTTAACAACATGACCACTTTGAACGATTTTTATTGAGGTTCGTAGCTTTAAAATATATAAATGGCGTCAGCTACCCGATCCTGATTTAAATATCAGTCTACTCAAGAATATGATTTTACTTCATTTACATTGTTTCCTAAATCTTTGGAATACTTTCGAAATATTAATCGACGTACTTATCTGAATTACAATTTTCAAGTATCTTTTTATGAAACAGCATGAATGTCCTTACTTTGTTACTGCAACCGACTCTCTTAAGCACGAGATTTACCATACCTCTAGCGCCTACTCCGAACAATCTCTTTGTGGCGAATAGCATAAGTTGAAAGTGACTTTCAATCTCCTTAAAGTAGAAACCCAATTCAAATTACTTTATTACAAACACTCACTGCATTCTCTTTGAGCTGAGGGACAGGATCGTCTACAAAATAGACGATTTCGAGCATCTGCGTTGCATCCTCTTTCACACTGTTCCAATTCATCATCGCAGACTCCAACTGCATAAAGTGAAGAAGGTTCAAAATCAGGTTACCACCCGTAAAATAGACTAGATCGAAGCTAAAGTTTCTATCAGTCTTGCACTTTACAATAATATTTGCGTGTTAAATTGAAAGTTAAAATAAAATTTGGCAAAAATTTTAATTTGATGACATTGGCAGATTTACTTTACTGCTTTCGAGCAGATGATTGATTCCAAGTCAACGTCTATCAAGCACCAGGTCTTTCTTCGGCAAGTATCTACATAAAGCTCAAATTATCATTTAAACTGTAATTTGTTTACTACTTTTTCCCTTTCCAAGTTCTAACATTAGCGTATTCTGCCACACTTCAGCGTGCAAAATACTGAAATTTGGCACAGTGTGGTAACTTATTGTAGATGACAATTTTTGCAGTCCTATCGTACGTTAAATCTATTTTTATATACTACTACCAAATTTAATAGTCACAAATTTGATAGAGAATTTTTTTGTAATTTCGATTTGTCTACTGTTTCTAAGATTTGGCATTAGCCCCTCATTGTTGAATTATGTGCATAGCCATTGCTGTCACTTTATGAAGACTATAAAGATTGATTTTTCATTCGTGTTCTAATTTTTTTGCACTATTATTATTGCATATTCTTGTTTATTTTGAAAAAAGGTGCACTTCTCTCCCATTAACTTTAGGCAACGTCCTTTTTACATAACACTAAGCAACATTCTGTACTTAAGACTGGAAGCCACATCAGACTCATTATCTGATTTAAAGTGAGCATTTTGTAGCTCGTCTATTTTAAGATATGGGGCAAAATCAAATGAAACGTGAATTAGTCGACTTTGCACTAACCCCATCCACTCGCATTGTGTGACATCCTGATGGGTATTACCATTTCATACCTCATTTGATTTTCAATGACAACCCTTAAACAACACTGTTCCATGGGATTCATTTCCTTTAGGTGAGTTTCGATAATTTTTTTAAAAATATATTTGGCTTATTTTTAACGTTCTCATGCAGCATAATGGAATAATATAGACCGAAACACATTTATTTACGACGCTTTAGTTCGGTGCAAGTCAATGTATGCTTTTGGGTTGCATTGCCATATGCCCTCTGAGAGGTCTAAGTCGACAAGAATTAAAACCATTCTGCAAACCTCTACAATGTTAAAGACACAACTGCGCAGTAACATTGCATAGCATGAGGAAACAGACCAAATTGGAGTGGAAATAGTCCTAATTCTTTTTGAGGGAAGTCGATCACTCAGATTGAAGCATTCTGTTTGCATATTGTGTGCTATTGTCCGATTTTAGTTTTGTTAACCGGGTTTCTGCTACTTCATGCTTATTTTGGAATATGCAGAACTCTTTTGTGGTGACTACACAACTGCTTGATTTTTGCGACCATTAGTTTATCCACAGAAGCAACACTTCTGAGTCATTGGTTGCCAAAATTCAAGCTTCTAAACCGAGATTGCCGTGGCCATCGCCATCAGCATTTTGCTATTAAGTTCAGTTACTTACACATTGAGCTCTAAACTGCAGCATAAATCAACTTCATGATTTTACTAATTTGATATAATAATGACATTTAATAATAAAGTGAATGCATTTTAAGTGATAAAATTACCGGCAAATGTTGTGCTAATACTGAATCACAATTGCCAATTGGTGTCGAAACTTCTTTTATGCAACCATGTTACTTCAAATTGCCACTACGCATAGTTGTGAGGATTATCCTGAGTGGATGTCTAGGGTCAATTAGACCGGCGATGTAAATTCTTAGAGATGTTGAAGTGTGGTGCAAGTTGCCCGTGATTAATATTCCCTTCTTAAAGCGTACTTATACGTATGATTGGGTTACTTCCATATGAGACATGGGTAAGCTAGTAGATTGATGTACAACTCGCAGAAAAGATGCATTGAAATTTCAGGCCATTTTATTTCTTAGAAATACTGCCACAATGGTTTTCCCTGAAGACAAATTTATCAATTCTTTACCTAGAATTCTGAAGGACTTTTTACCTGGCCTTTGTAGTCCTCAAATTTAACAAAAGCCCAGTGAGGCAACATAAATATGCACATACAAGCTCCCCTCATTTGAACCTCGTAGAAAGCCGCTGGCGACGTCTTTGCAGTCATGTCAAAAGGCTCGAGGTCGTAAAGATAGGCCGGATATGCGACGTTAGCGCCATCTTTTGTACTCTGAGCCGTGGGCCGGAAAATGCCCAGACCTATGTAGACCTTCGCAAAGCTACCATATTCATTGTTCACAGTGTCTACCTGTGTTGGCGCCTCCTGGTAGAACTGGAAAACATTCAGAATATCCGATTTCATTTACAGTGACGATTATTGCGGTTCTTCACCTCTTGTGTAAGGGAATCCGGTTTAGGTAATAATTACATTCATTTTGCTACCTGTGACAATTTACCCGCCTTGATCTCGATACGGTTGTTGTTTTAAACTGAGTGAATTACTAAAGACATTATAATTACCAAAGAGCAATCTGACAGCCAACTATCCCAACGTTATGCATATAACCCTCTTCTGGACATCTATTTAAATACCTAATATGGATTCCTTGTTATCCTTTTCCTAATAATGTGCTGCATTGGCGACCTTATCTGCCAAACTCAAGATTAAAACACCAAAAGGACATTAAACTTTTGAAAGCATTATTACATATCAATCAAGAGGACTTGTTTTAGAGGGTTTGTTTCTAAATATTTTCAAACCTTTAAATGGAAGTTGAGACATATGGCTACTCTTTCAGTTATTTTAACAATGAGTCTAGAGTAATAAAACTTCATTAAAAGGTTACAATAATATACAAGGCGTAAAAGTTACAGTAAAGTCTGCCTTTACCTACCATACTTGCCACGATGTATTCTGTTGGACTTTTTTCTTTAAAAAGAATTGTATTGACGTTCCCCATTTCGACCCATTGAACAAAGCACATAAATTTGGTCACTTGAGATTAAAACAATGCAATGTTAATAATCCCAATTTTCGGGCACTGACCAAAGTTAGTTACTGAATTGGGTTATTGTCTTGCTCTATCCAAGTTCCTGTTAAAAATGCATTTATGTTTCCGCAATGACAAAATAATATCGTGAATATTACAAGTAAAAGTTATTCAGTGTCCACTTTATGTTCTTCAGCATTCCTTACTACTGCTTAGAATCAAATTTTCCTTGAATAGTTAGTAAAATTAACAAATCATGGAATGCTTCACTCACAGGTACCATCCCATTATAAACTACGAAAATAGTGTGTCTAATTAACAAAATAGTTCGTTTAAGCTGATAACAAGGGTAAGATCTACCATTAAAAGCACCTCATTCCGATTTAATTCATTCAGTTGGCTTTATTGCATGAGTTTGAGGCCTTACTTTGAGTAATAAAGATTAAAATTTGGGAAATTATAAACTATTCAACAGACGTCTATAAACACTAAACTTCTTTTACCTACTCTATAGCGCTACTGGATTATCTACCGTGCTTTCGAAAAATAGGTAAAATAAATACCGAAAATTCGGGTCATAAAAAGCACGCGTTGGGCTTTTAAGATAGGAAGGTGAAAAGAAAAGTACGGCCCCTATCAACAACAATAGTCTACACGTTACTTCATGGTTTCAGTACATCAATAATTTGGTCTCTCCTAACTTTACATTGAGCTGTGCTACACGTCAAAAGGATAGTTCAACCCACCCAAAGTGGACTCAAAGGGATTGCAACCGGGCTCATTAAAATGCATTTCGATTCCTTCACCACGAATGCACTCCGAGTCAACAGTTGCATACACAGAGGAGGTGCAGATTTGCTGGAGGAACAACACAATTATGCTTCTATTGCAATGATGGTATAATGAAGCCAAAAAGCATTGTTTTGCGACAAAACTATTTACTGAAAAATCCTTTTGGATATGAAGGTACTTACTGATTTGGAATTCATTTTAATGAAGTTTTTTGCTTGAAAACCACCAACAATTGGACACCTGCTCCGACGATACCTTGATACGTACTTTGACAAATTTGCTAAATGTCAAAATGGTGTATGTTACCTATGAATATTGTGATACGTATGAATTGTGTTTAATATGGTTAGACTAATAGAGGGTTTTGGCTTCGAGTTAAAGAAAGGACTTGACTGTAAGAGGAGTCTTTCCTATTACTTGTCCAGTTCTTGCTTACTTTCATAGAAGCGAGCGTTCGTGGCCAGAGTATGCATAAACACTTTTCAAGTTAATCAAGAAAAATTAAATGATGTAAGTGGTGTTCTGCCTCTACATGATACAGAAAACATCCAAGTATAAGGACGAATTAATGGAACATTTCCAAGATGTGGATAATGCGTTTCTTAAAGAAAGAACAAGCAATTGTGGATGTTAATATCAAATTCGAACTTCTAACTAAAATTAACATATTGTGAGAAGGATTATTATGCCTCCTTTCTCTTCCAATTCTGATACATTTGTTTATTTTCAGCAAAACAGTATTTCATGAGGCATTTGTTGTTTGTATTCATTATTAATCTTGCCCACTTTTTTATTTCAAATGAACACAGAAAAATCCTCGCGTTTTAAATAAAATGCCTTACGTATCCACAGGCTGCGGTGGGGATTATTTACAGAAGTTGCACAGTCGGATGGGGTTGTTGTGCCTTCCCCTGAAAAAATCCCACCCATTATGGTCACAAAAAATGGAAGCAATATATTTAGCTCTTTAACTACTATCAGCCTTAAGTTTTCTAGGCGTACCTTGAATAAGCTCGAAGACTTCCGTGAGCGGACTCCTATCAAAAATTTGGAACCGCATGCATATGTACAGGAACCTGTTTTAAAAATGAGAAAATCGCTTTACCACCTCTTCACCTAAACATTCTTTTTCTAGATTATAATGATTCTGCAGCAAGTCGTTTTTCTTGCTCAAAATCAGGCAAGTATATTATTATTTGGACTGGAATGTTGCTACGTTTTACCATCTTACCGAGTGGCAAGCATTGCGTGAAAGCTTTGAACACTGCCTTACCCTTATTCAAAATCACTTAGACAATAAAAGGTGCAACATCAATAATGCTTTTGAAAATTTTAATAAAGGTAAACTAGAAAATAGTAGCATATTACTGGTTAATTTGGGAATAATTTTGAGTTAGTCCAACCCAATGGAAAAGTGGAAATTCTTCCATTCGCAAATGATGGTTTAAGTTAGAATGTAAATTTAACTCCTGGATGGTTTGGCTCATCAGCAGTTCTTGCATGATTCGCCGTGTGCTTTCAGTTTTTCTCCCAATTGGCATCTAGGTTTTTTCACTGCCTTTTTATGCAAATTCGTTTTGGACAGTAACCGCTTATTTTTTAGCTTACCATTAAACATGACAAAATTTACTCCACGTAAATATTTAACTATTAGCTGAATTAGCATTATTCCACCTCAAAAGTTCCTGTTAAAAAGAACTCTTTTAAAATAACTATTTACGTCTAAGTGATCTCACGGTCGATCATAAACTTTTCGCTCTACTCTTAACGTTTTTTCCAACTGCATTTTCATAAGTTATAAAGACAATTTTTTGCAATTGTTCTGATAGCCATTTTTGGGTTTAATCACAAAAATCATCATTTATAAACTAATGTCGGTGGCATGAAGGTTCATTAAATACTTGTTTTACAAAAGTATTTCGATGCAATGTGGATATTTGTGCTTTGACAACATATTCGTGAGATGTTAATGATGCCATGTGATATGTGTCCCAATGCATAAAACGGTTTAGATTATTCCTACATTAAATATCCTGCAAGGAACATGCGCAATAATCTCCTGCGAACAAGATCTTTTAAAAACTTGTACACTTTCCGCTCGTACTTTATATTTCTGTGCATATTACCATTTTATCAAATATTCCTCCTAAATCTAATCCACGCACTCATTTAGAAAAAACCAAAAAACTTCGTTAGAAATTAAGTTATTTTAAATAATAGAAGGCAGGTCTTTTCAACACCAAAAAGCTTAACTTATGTAAAAGACTGATCGCATATAAAAGCTCCGATTTGAAGTGCCTATTGAAAAGAGCTTTCTCCAAAAAATTGATAAAATGTAAACTACAAGCGGCTTGTAAACTTTTAAAATCTTCTAAAACTCTCTGTCTTATAAGAATTTGTGCCCACAAGCCTAAAAATTTTGCTAAAAACATTTCACATTTTTTGTCCATCTCACCTGAAATTTGGCGTCAGAAGTTCAGCCGCGTATGTTTCCGTGGCTTTGTCGACAACATGCTGGCACCGCAGATCGACATGTATTGTAGATGTTGAAGAATTTTTATTCATCAGCGCCTTGTCATGGAGGGAATATTGATTGGGAAAGTATTGAGTAGACCGTGGTGAAGGCTCAACGGGGTAGGAGAGGATCATTTTGCGCAGATCTCCCCTTACTGTGAGCTGGGCGAAGAAAGAGGAGGAGACTGCGTGATATTGGGAAGTTCGATGAGTGAGCGGACTGGACCACCAGATATTTGTGCTTGAAAGTAATAAAAACTCGGGGAATTGGCAGATCGACTGGACTGTTGCCGCGCAGGTCAGAAGGACTGATAGGAGTGTGCCTACTGATAGAGAAATTATAAGTAATTTCTTGGATAACACTGGTCCAAATGCATAAAATGCAACGATAGTCAGATGAATGTAAAAAACACTAAAGATATCAATTTAAGAATACAGAATTTTCTCAAAGTTAGAATAATACGAACAAATACATCTATCAATTTCGACAGTATGGGAATTTTTGGCGGACTATCTCACAACATAATGGATAAAGATTTTTGAACCTTGTAAAATGAGGCAATCGCAACAGCGAAATAATTTGCAGTATGTTTGCTTTGTAGAAAATTTCCCACGACTCTAAAATTTATGGTATGCAGAATTGGAAAAACATTACATGCAGTCTTCCAAGTGCTTATGGTTGTTACTTTATATTGAACACATGCGATAAGTCTAGTACTTCGAAGTGGCCGTAAGTGACTGATATCCTGTTTGACAGCAATTCTAGCCGTAACCACTATAATTTCTTCTCAAAGTTGACCCATTTCCACTTGTTACTTCTAAAGTTTATTTAATAGCCGCATAGCAGAATTAAAAAAATTGCAGATTTTTCGAAAAAGAGTGAATTATACGTGTGATGCAGACAAGTATAAAAAATGGTTGAAATCCACAAAATTGTTCTCTGGAAATAAAAATCCACAAAAATATTGCTTTATTGAAAAATATGCGACAACAGTGTAACCACTCTACATTGCTCCATATCTTAGATGGATATTTTAATTGGAGATCCCTAACGTAAGTGTTTCGAATAGGGCTAAGGCTTCACATTTTCCCATATTATCATATTTCTTATTTTTTTCCATTTCATCTGTACAGTAACTTGAATTTTAGAAGCGGTTCAGACCTAAAAATTTTCTAAAGGGTGTCAATGGTTGGTTAAATTAGCTTGAGAATAAACGAACATTATCGAAGAAAGTTTGCACAAAAGAGCAGTGCTCTGCAGAATCTTTTTGTTAAAAGTCAGCCATCACTTCTATAAAATATTTCGATCAGCATTTTATTCTGCCATTTCTTGCGATTGTCCCTGGAACAAGTAAAATTCACACACATTTCTAAAAAACCAGTGTTTTGATTTTGGTTGGAAACTTTTTTGAAAAATTTAATCAAACCACTTTTGCGCGGACATTTTACTGCAAAGTGAACATCGTCACCGTAGCCTTTGAGAAAATTTGAAATAACACAATCGCAATCGCGATTGTACAGTCGCAATTTGCCTCAAAGATACCACGTCTCGCATTAGTGAGTAAATAAGTCGTGAACCATAACTGAAATGCACTTACGGAAGTTGCCTTGGATTGATGAACAGTCTAGCATCCTGTGGGCTTCACCTTCAACTAACCTTGCCCCGCATGGCGACGACTTCGCCCTCTGAGGGCAGCGCTTGAGCAATGCGAGGAAGCCATGCAATGGGCATACCTTCCTCGTGCTTTCAGTGATATTCATGAGTTTTACTGACCAATAATCTGTCCGGACGCGAGGCGCGTTCTTTGCAAACAGCGAATGAGGTTTAATGTGCTCCATCCTGATTTACATATTACCTGCTTCCTTGGGTGAACGCGAAGGTATATATTTATGCAGGTGTGTCAGCATGCATGTTAGAATCGGAACCATGCTCGAGTTGAGTTCATTCAAAATAATTATTCCTTCATTAGGCAGAAATTCGTGAATTGTGCCTAGCCCTAACTGGAGTAAGTGTTAAATGGACAATATGCTAATATAGACTTAAGTCCGAAATGAGCGTTGTTGAACTTGAATGGCTAAAATGGGTATTTTGTACGTATTTGTAAAGCTTATGTTTATGCTGGGGCTTGTGGTGACAGGAGTGATTGGTGATGTGATGGCGGTGAGTCTTTGCCGTAAAACCCGAACCTGAGTGTTAGAAAAAGCATAGCAGTTATTTATCTTTCCACTTAATAATATCACGAGAAGTGAATTTCCAACGAATTATTTCCTTTCATTTATTCATGACAAAGTTTTGTATAATTTTATCCCACTGAATTTCATTGCATGGTAATTTGAATTTAGGCAAGCAGATTTTAGGAGTCCCTGCACTTTGACCCTAGGCACAGACATTGCTCATTGTTCAAAAATACACTTTGGAATCAATGGGCGACATTTAACCCCTCTTCCGATCTCGTCTTTTGATTCAAGCGCATAAATTTTCAATGCTAATAATGTTTTAAGTGCTTTTTTTGTTTGATTGTTTTATAGTCCATGTCCCTCCTTCATATAAATCTACATAATCGGGGCATGTTAAACACTTTTTTCCCACAAATTAAAATTGGGTTCGTTTGAATGCATTAGCGCTGCCTTATTTGCTGTCAAAATTGAATCCTCATTGCTAACTTGCATTTTACATGATTATCAAAGGTCACTAAAAGTTGAATATTCCAAAGTAAGCGAAATCATGCTTTAATTTGGACTGTGCTCTAAAGTTAGTGATCTTGGTTATGACTTTCAGAAATGCACCACCAAGACGATTTGGTCAGTCATGGTGTCTGAGAGCTATTACCAATTTGGAAAGCTGAGATTTCGGCTTGAAGTTTGAAGTATTGGTCTTTTAAATATTCACTTGAGAAATATGACCAAATCGTTGGTCAAGAGAACATTATTTGGTTTATTTTTGATTTAAAAGTGTGAAGGTCTAGCATGTATGCAAAGTGGTATGAGTGGTATTGGTCTGAAATTACCTCTTCAGTTGCAAGGGCATGTCTTTACTAACTTATTTACCAACAGCTAAGTTAGGTATATGCGTACATTTGGCAAGGAATTCCAAATTCGGCAACTTCCACCTTAAGGTGTGGTCATAGGTGACGGCGCGGAGAAAGTTTAGAACAAAAATCTTCTTGCTGGACTACAGTGTACTTTTTAAAGAAAATTCCCACAATCATAAATTAAATTTTCTTAATTTTCCGTTCTGAATTCCATGCATAAACTGGCATTGAATAATCATAATGGAGCCTTGAAATCCGAGTCACTCTTTGATGCCCACGATTTCACGCTACTTGTAGCAGTGTTTAATCGCAAATTCGCTAACATTGAAGTGCAGGACGAATAGCCCAGTTAAAGAATTGTTTTGTCCGTATTTCCATCACCGTTGTTTTTATGAACGCATAATGTAAAGCCGTATTTAAAAGCAAGGTTGTTAAGCAATCAATTGCTTCTCATTGTTTGATGCTTCTTCCTAAATTTGCGTCGAAGCATAAAAGCTGAGAATGCGGGAGGTTCTATAGATGTACACAACAAACGACGTTCCAACATATTGGCGAATGAATGAACGAATGCCATTCCCTAATGACCCTAAAAAATCTTCTTGAAATTCATTATTTTGCAAACTTAGGCTACTCAGTTTGGTTCAAATTGGTTACTTTATGGTTCAATATAGTGTATTTTAAAGTGTGAAGGAATGAAGATGATTTCCTTAAGTCATTATTGTTCAATAATCACTTTGTTGAAGGGGAAAAAGGCGTAAATGTAATTCTAATTACTTAACAATTTATAATTTATACCTCTATTGTTGCTACCACTTTCCCAAATGAAGGCAGCATAAACGCTGTTTCCCAGCGTTGATAAATACCTCTCCTTCTTTGTTGTAATATTCTGATATGGAGATGATTGTATTGGCGAGGAATAGAACAAAGCAGTGCAAAGTGTTGTCATGATAAACCTAATAGGATGCTACGTCAGTGCCATTACCTTCTGGGCACAATGTTGCGCAGCATTTAGGAGCCTTTTGATGCTCGTCTCTAATTTCATCAGGAAGTAATGACCACTGCACACACTGTTGAGCATACATGCCTTAGTTCTATTTGCGTGGCGCCAAACCTATCAGATTGTGTTTTTATGCAAATGGATGAACAAAGAGACCAACTGCCCCATGCACCAGTTTTAAGCCTTAAAATTGCATTAACAACTCCACCCCATTCCACTTATCTCCGCTCCACTTAACTTCGTTCCGTTGGCAACAACAACCACATTTTCTGACCCTGCCCAAGATAGCGCATCCGTTTAAATTACTACGATGATGACTTATGTTTTACACATCTACGGATTAATGACTTACTTCCGTGAATGTGCAGGTGTATTTTAAGACGTAATTGAGCACAAATGTTTAATAAAACTTACTTTTGAAGTCTATAAAGACCTATATTTATAAATTAATACTGCACTGGAAGTTCTAAATGCAGTGGGATAGTTATTCAGTAAATGCAATCGACTACCTTCTCTAAAGCCAATTTCTCTCCCCTTTAAAGATTTTTACCGAACTGCTTATCTTGTACAAAAAGAAACGAAAAAGGAAATGGGCATTTCTAGCCGAGTTATACGCAAGTATTGAAAATAACTTCCTCCAAATAGAAGTTCAAACTTTTATATTGTAGCGTCCCAAGACTTCTCTGCAGGTGAATGAAAAACATTATACTCGGTCGGAATATGCATTTTGACGTATTAGCGGACTAAGGGGATACTAGTGCGGTCCAGAGATCAGGTCGCCCGGCGGAGGTACAATGGCGAAGCCCCTATTGGTATTGCATTATTATTATCATTATTATTATGGTATTATTATATCTTATGGTATTATTTCTTATTTCACTTATGGAAGGTTTTTCATTGCTGAATTTTTGCTGACTTTTATTAATGCTTCCCTGCTACTTTTGTCAAGACCCTCCTAAGGTTTTGTAGTTACTGTTATCTAACTAATTATGTTTGTTTTTCGCCCTCTTTGGAGTGCAATTTCAATTAAAATATCTTTACCGAATCACAAACGCTAAATATCCAAATAGTTTCCTCTTTTCCATGCCATTCCCCCCGCTGTTATGGAAATGGCAGTATCACGGGTTAATTAGCACAGAAAAGCATTTGAATGCCTACGTACATTTCGTACCAAAGCACGTTTTTATGCAAGTTCACGAAATAAATTTTTCCCGTCAACTGCCAAAACTAAAGCGCAAAGGAATTTTACTAAACGGAAATCAGCTAAGCCCCAGGAGGGGATGGGCAATATTCAGCCCGAAGTACTCCCCAACTAATGATGATTTGTGCAAATGTGATTCGACATTTATTAACCAATGGCTGGGTTAACTGACAAAATCCCATAATTGGTAAATTCCTCCATTATTCAAAGTGTTTTCAATCAGGCCATATTTCACCATTTTTTTCAAAAAGGTGGTTTTTAAGAAACCATAATCAATAACTTTAGGTGCCAAGCCCTGTTAAATGCTGCCTGGTCTATATTTGTAAAGAGCGCAACCGAAAAGCGGCCTCGTGTATCAATCACAGTCACTGCAATTCTGCCTTACACGTTTACTCTTTTGCAAGCAAGATAAAGTGGATGCGTAATTCTGTTGTGGTTATGCGATGTGCACAGCAGAATCTGTCAGTTGATTACAGAGGAGACCATATTGAACTAATATCGACATTAGTACTCTAATTGCAAATTCACAATACTCAAATTATTATTACGAATTAATGAACAAAGTATTCGACTTTGCGATTCACCTATTTTCATTTGGAATGCGCCACTGATTTTCATAATTTATTACTTATTTGGAAACATCTAACTTGTTTCTACGAGTATAACAAGTCTCGGAAGGCTAGTCAGTTACACGATTGATCACACTAATGATATGTACGCGGATATGCAGAAATAAAGAAAATTTGAATTGATAACTATGCACAAATCCAAGATTGGCTTAGTTTGTTATTGCAAGGAAAATTAGCTGTGGAATCAGTCAGCCAACACCCTTCCCGTATTGATAATCCCAAGGCAGAAAAAAATGCCGCATTGATTCCGTGATAAAAAGGCACACAAATAATCCTGTCATCAAACAATAAAGTAAAATCACTGGCATAAGTTTACCTATGGTTGAATTTTATTTGAATTTGCTGGTTTTAGGAGAGCACTTAGGTACAATCATTGAGATACTTGGTATGCCTGAAATATGAAGCGCAATTAGGTGGACAAAGAACAAAAGTTAATCTGTACAACTGTCAAATCAACTTCAAAATATCTCAAGTCTTCCGTGAAACAAACAGTTGTAGAAAGTCATGATGTTAATTTTATGTCCATATTTTTCTGCAAATAGTTTGAAGTAAAAGATCAGTTATTTGATTTTAAAAAGACGATAAATGTTGTGATTTAAAGACGAACATTTTTGGCTCATTTCTGCTATTATTCTGAATTTATTCCACCTGGTTCCGCGGAACAATTACCATTTGTTTCACTCCTCTCATTGCTCCAAAACCACCTTTCTCATTTGTTTTCGTGATGGCACGTTCATAAGTAATTCGAGTGAATTTTCTCTTCGTTCCTCTCACGCATCGTGATTTCTCTTGCCAATTTTATGGTTGATGATGAAGCGCTGCCAGTCTTATAAAGGAATTTCTTCTGTAAATACAGGTGGAGTGTTTACTAGTTTTGAACAAACTTTATGCTTTCTTAATCACAATCTAAATTAGCAAAAAAGGAAAATAAAATCCGTTATAAAAAAACCAACTTAGAATATGCCCAAGTAGAGTGGTCATATTATTGTTAAAATTTCTTTGTGTAATAGAGCCTTCCAGTCACCATAAATAGTACTTCCATTAGGCGGTATGAGCCTCCAGTCAAGACTATACTCTCTCATTCCTTCTTCTTCTCGAAAAACTAAATCAACAAGTCAATTTAATAAATTGTATATTTAAAAGCCAAATACTAAACTCCTGCTCACATGTATGGTGCTGTTCATAGTACAAACAAAAAGCCACAAGCAGTTACAAGTTTTGAGTTATACTGTAATACGATAGTGGTTTATCCCACGGCATCAGTGAGGCGCCACTTTTGGACTTTGAATTAGCCCCCTTGTACCTCGCTGGGTGGGCTAGCCTTTTGGGTCATGCCAATAGCCCAGACACCTTCTCTGCGCTGAATATGTATTCTGCCCGAGTATTGTGTCTTCTTTCGTCTTCAGGGAGTCCCGGGACGCTACAATACGGTAACGTGCCTTTGTTAATTCCATTTTAATAATTAGTGTCTGATAATATAATACCCTGGAGAATTGATAAAAGTAACGTGATTTATTTCTTCGCTAATTTAATATTATCATTCAGCGACGGTTATAGAAGGGGTCAGTATCAAACCGGATGCTTAGAAGTTTAAGTACTACTCGGTGAAGTGACAAGTACAATACTCCTATGGTAATTATACTTTGAAGGAGTCGTTTGAATGTACCATTATGCATCATCATCTTTGTAAAAAAAAAAAACGAAATTATGCATTATCACAGGATTACAGTTGAATGAGTGTAGTGATCTGGTCTTTTGTACAAGTGGATTTTTACATATATGAGCTCAACAGTTCCTGCTGGGTGTACGTTAGTTGGGACTCAGGGCAATTCGACCGTACCTTTAGCCTTTCTGCCCTTATGTGCATTAGTGATAAGCTTTCTCCCAAACTGGTATGACTTACTACGAGTTCAGGTAAGATATAGAACACTCCAGAGCACTGGGTAATATAACATAGTCAAATCAGGCAGGCCCAACATGAATTCTAAGATGTGGATATGGTGCTAATAGTGCCAACCACCTGTGGCAGTCAACAACTACGATAATAAATGGAGAAATCCCAGTAATATCTGGTCTAATGTAACTTCCTAGCCTAATTGAAACAGTTGGTAGGTCCAAAAACAAGATAAATTAGAAACATCAGCACAAGAGCGCAAAGGGTGAGTTATGGTAATACCAAGATTATTGTGGCAAACCTAGAAATCGTAGCACACCCCTAACTAAAAATGCACTTCCAAGACAAGACTAGTGAATTTAAAATATAAAATATCTGACAAGGTACTTTTGATGACTGGAAAATTTTGTAGAATACATAAGACGTCCTAAGGTAGTTCATTAACAATTACATAATTTAAAAAGTTGTCTTTTTGCGAAATAACCCGTCCTAATAAGGTTGTATTGAAATTAAAATATCCTACATGGCTATATTTAGGAAGTCATATTCCGTCTAAATCGAAGCAATCTATAATAATAGAATGAAACCAGTCATCCTTATAGTTGGTTTTAATAAACCAATGGGGACTCATTCACGCTAATGAGACACTTTGCGATTCGAAGGGGTTGTTAGGAGGGGAGTTATGCGTGATTCAACAAATATAGATGACATATATGAGGGTTTCGATGCTGTTCCGCCGTCATTTGACGCTGGAAATATTTTCTCAGATCAAAACATCCAAACTGCCTTGAAAACCGCTAGTAAGGGAAGGAGACCTACGGTAAGCAGGGGAGATGACTGACACAAACGTCATTTTATTTTACTCAGCAGTTTTACCCTTTTACTCTAAGAGATGTTTTGTTTTATAGATTTGTGGTAAACTTAAGGTAGCACTTGACTTGGTCTAATGTAGACGTTTACTGAAATGTTTTTTTTGCATTTGCTGCATTGAAATAGCCCCAATACAACAAGCTCTGAGCACCCACTTACTTTAATTTTTTTAACATGGCTGTAGGCTTTCTGTTACTATATCCTAACATCTTACTTCCCGTTTTTGCTATTTGGAACACAATAATAGCAATTTCTGTGGTAAACCAAACTCCATATTTTATTTACGTAACTGTTATTTGCCTCTATGCTCGTCATTTTAATGCTCACAGTGCTTTGAGAATTCTGGAGGACACATGAGGATGGGCGCTGCTATCGGCAGTGACCGCTATCTCTCAACCACTGAGTCTTCTGGTTTCGGTACTTATCGTCCAATGACCTCCGTTCGGGCCGCCGGTTTTTCATCCAATCTGCGACGTAGTACGGCTTTTGGAAAGTTCAGTGTGGATGCCTCCACGGTCAATCATTCTACTACTGAACCCGGATCCATCGACATAGCCGCTCCCCCACTTGAACAGAAACCCGAAGACTCCCCTGAAACCCAGATGCAAGAAATGGAGAAAAAGGTGAAATTTTTCTGTTATACATCGCAAAATATTTTTAAAAAATTCGAGATGGATACAAAAGTGGGAGGTCATTGCAGTCAAGTAGTTTTGAAATGCACAAATAAGGATTTTATTGCTATGCTTTCAGTATTCAGATGACTAAATTTTTGAATAATTTATTTCTGGCTAGAGCATTTCAGCTTTGCGAGCAAAGTTCTCCTAATTAATGAAATTTTCGGGCGATATTTTTGGAATAAGTGTCGCAACCTTGCTTATGCTAAGAAAGTTCACTTAATGTGCTCATGGTATTTACTTATTTGAGTGTGCAAATTTGCTAACTCAGATATGGCAAGGAGATAACTGGAAAGCGCAGTATATGGTAACGCATCACTTTGTTCTGCTGGACAAATTTGCACAGGCATTCTAGTTTTGTATGGCAGAAAGTTAACTTGCTTTATAACTCAAATACAAAATATTTCAGGTACATCGTAATCAGCTATCCCTTTTGGCACATGTAACTCGTCCGCGTTTTGAAATTTTATGAGTATTGCTATCGACTTTAATATTGTATTTCTTTAAGGACTTAATAATGCTTTTAAAAATATTATTGTGGAATATGGACCTGTTTTTAATCTCAGTGTTTGATAATTATTGAAATAATCTCAGTGTTTCCCAAGAATTTGATAATGCTCTAATAATCCTGCTTTGTCACTGTATTTTAATGTAGATTGATAAGAAACCAATAACGCAGGGGCTGAAATTATGATGATTTTAGGTTTAACTTTTTTGATGCTTTATATTCTTCGGATGTTAATGATGTAGCCTGTCTTAAAGAGTCATCTTGGCACTTTTATTGAGCATTGTTATTGTTTACGTTCACTTAAAGCCACACAGCGACCGAACGATTCTGTCTCCCGAAATGTAGTCGATTATTTACTAGTAAGTAAAATATAGTTAGGAGTTTTAAAACAACCTGCATTTCTCTTTTGTTCTATCTTTTTATTTTGAGCTCTGTGCTTCTTGTAGCATAGCCGTGGAGTTCATATCAAATGAAAATAACCTCTTTCATAAATAAACAGGTGACGCAGCTGTTTGAAGAGAGCTGTTTAGCGGCAGCTAGCGGGAATATAAGCGTGGCCCTTGAAAAGGCCAAGGAGGCCGGTCGCAAGGAGCGCGTCCTAGTACGCCAACGTGAGCAGCTTGGAGTAGCGGATCAAATTAATCTCGACCTGACCTACTCCATCCTCTTTAACCTTGCCAACTGCTATGAGCTGGCAGATTTGAACCACGAGGCTCTGAACACTTACCAAGCCATTGTTCGCAACAAGATGTTCTCACATGCAGGCATGATTCCCCTTTGAACAGTTGGTTCACTTCTCATCCGTCCTCTCTCCTCTTATAGGAAGACTCAAGGTTAACATGGGAAATATTTACTTTCGCCAGAAAAACTATACAAAAGCCATCAAAATGTATCGTATGGGCCTGGATCAGGTACCCAAAACTCATAAGTCAATGCGGTAAGACAATTTTGCATTAGTAATGTTGAATTTGTAGGATAAAGATCATGCAAAATATTGGAATAGCCTTTGTGAAACTACGCCAGTACAACGATGCCATCACTGCTTTTGAGCACATAATGCAGGAGGATGCGGGAATAAAGGCAGCTCTGAATTTGATTCTCTGCTACTTTAAGATTGGCGATAAGAACAATATGAAGTACACATTCCAACGGCTTCTTAAAGTCGACTCACACCTTGATGACGAGGAGCGCTATCTTTCACAGACTGTGAGCATACCTGAATTTCTTTTTCCGTATCATAATGCGATAAGGCAACTAAGGTTATGATTTGGCCCCTTGTTTTGTTTCAAGACTGTAGTATTGTGTTACTGGGTACTTCAAAACTGAAACCGGCAAATTTGACTTATGTGTGTATGTTTGGTGATATTTTATTAAAAAATGACTGCGATTGTATATTTTGTTCCTTTCAGGATGACAAACAATATGACAACATACTAGAAGTCATAAAGAACGATGACCTGCGGCAGTACGAGAAAAATAGGTTTGTGATATTGATGATTTGTATCTACATTTTTGAACTTGTGGTCAATGCCAGCAGAAGTGGGCGTCCAAATGTACACAGCTTAATAACACTTAGTTTTCCGGGAAGGGCATTCTTTATTGAAAGCCTCTCGTAAACTGTTAGGGTTATGACCATATGAGCTGCTTCACCAACTTATTCTCTGCAAATTACGTGGCTTTGGAAATATCGGCACTATCTCTGAGCTTTTCACTTAAACGCATTCAGTAAATGTGTTTAACTGTAGGAAGGCACACGCAGAATCTGTTATTAAAATGGTCGCCAAAATAATTGCTCCAGCTATAGAAGCAAACTTCAACTTGGGCTATACATGGTGCATTGAACAAACCAAGAACTCTGCGTATCGTGAACTTCCTAATGACCTGGAAATCGACAAGGCGTTGATGTATCTCAGACAACGTGACTTTCATCCGGTTTGAATTTGTCTACATTTCGTATTGAATTGAATTTAAATTTCGTTTTAATCTGTTCTGCTAGCGAGAGGCTGAAAGGCAATTTAACGGCTTTAATTATAGCAGGAAAGTGTATCGCAATCATATATTTGCACTAGTTCCCGTGGTTGTGCTGCTTAAAGAAATGGAAAACAATAATATCCTGCCTAAGCTACTGTAAGCGCTTGAGTTTTCGATCGACTGATCATGGAAATGTGCTTGCGTTTTATGAATTTGAAGCTAAAACAGTAAATGCCTTTTCTAATCTCCTTAATCAGAACAGGACTTACAGTGTCAATTTGGGATTTCATTGTTTGTGCAAATCAAAGTCTCCATTTTGATGTACTCATGGTGCATCTAAGGCACAAAAACATTTGTTTAAATGTTCAAAATATTTGAGAGCTGAGGCCTCTGCTAAGAAATCGCTTAGCTCAATACGTTTTCAAGGGCAAAATTCCAAAGCTGCAATGACTCTGATGTGTGAATTCTAGATCTGTTAAAATACAAAATTCAAAATTCGCCGAATACTTTCTTATCAGCGTTATGAACTTGTTATTTGGTCCCAAATGAATGCCTCCTCTCGCAACCATGTGTTTCCAAAAGCCATAAATTTAGTCGTCTGCGTTTACAAGTTGCAAATTTCTCATTAATGTAGGGTTTTCTATTTTTTCCACTATGAATTCAAAACACTATCGGAAAATGACTGCATGCTGAATTGAAATAGTAAAATACATGTTATGCTCTTAGGGCACAAAAATACTAATTCTGTGGTGTCAGAACGGAAGCAAGTTCTACGTGGTAATGCTTTATTTTCCATTCTAGGAGGGCGACAAATCTTTACACTTTAAGGTGAGTTATTCCTTTTAGTTACAGTATCATTACAAACACAGCCTCATGCATTGTATTTGATGTTGCATAAGTGGTTTTCTTTATCTTCTATAAGGCCATAGAGACGTTGAAGTCATTTGAAAACAAGGACACCCGAACAGCTTGCACAGCTGCAACAAACCTCTCCTTCCTTTACTTCCTTGAGGGTGACTTCGCACAAGCCGACCGGTATGCCAATCAGGCGCTGGCTGCTGACCGCTACAGTCCTGCTGGTAATGAGCCCACCCACACACTAGCACCGCTAATAAGAAATGCATAAGTCTTCGACATTTCTCTCAACCATCCGCCAATACAATTCTTGATGTTTACACGAAGGTATTCATGAGAAAGGCAAAGCCATTCCGAGTCCCAGTCAATTTTTATTGATATTTTCATCTTAAGATTTTCCAGCAGATTCTTACGCTTTATATAAAAAACGTCCATGATAGTGTACGCTCTGCTACGCTTGCAGCTTCAAACCTCGAGTCTGTCGTTACTATCATAACGTACCTCAAGCAATCATATAATTACCAGCATTTTTTGCAAAGTGGATGTTTTTCATCGGTACTGCTTTGCGTTTGCTTCCCTTAACTAATTCCAACGACCCTTTGGGTGGAAAAGTCCAGTTGGTGAAATAAACTTACTCCAGATCGTTTGGACGTCAAAATCCATTTTCTTTGGTTCATTTAATTTTGCAAGGATAAAGATTAGTATTTCATCAGAATAATATTACTATGTTGTGGTTCTGTCAGATCTTGTAAAGTATACCTAAAACCCAGGCATCATTTAAAGCGACCTTAGTTGACTTGAATTGAAATCATCTCCTCATATAGGAAGTCTCAAAGATGCCAACTTACTAATTTATGCCTTTTGAACCATTTTTTCAAGTTATCTGTTTAGGTCATTTAGGTTTATAAAAGTTTTCATTATTATAGTTAATTTGAATCGCTGCATCGCATTCAATAGAAAGTGCGATTTTAAGCCCTTGCCAACTGTTTTGACGACCTAGGTAGGAAAATTATTTTAAATAAGATTTGTTCCTAGTAGATACACAAGAGTTACAAAAAATTTAAAACGGTTATGAAACGTAAGTGCATAAATCGATTCTGGATGCTTCAGGTTTCTGAAAAGTAAATTCACTGAGCACTCAAATCTTTAAAAATATAAACCCTCTTAATAGGCTCCTCGTCCTAACACAAGGCAGATCGGATGTTTGGTGTCCAGATTTTGCTAAGACTGAAATACCCCAAACGATGCCCTTTTGCGCTGCAGCTCTGGTGAATAAGGGGAACATCTTATTCAAGCAGGGGCAATTGGACAGGGCACGCGACTGCTACCGTGAAGCCCTACAGGACGATCCGACTTGTGTGGAGGCACTATACAATTTTGGTCTAGTGGCCAAACAACTTGACAGACTGGAGGAGGCTTTGGATGCCTTCTACAAGATACACTCAATGCTTCCCAACAATGTTTTGGTGATGTACCAGATGATGGATATCTACGAGCGGATGGGGGATCTATCGCAGTCCCAAGACTGGTAGGTTAGCCTTTTGTCGTGACCTATTGTAATGTCTCTTGCTGCATAGGGATTGCAACAATTTCCTACATGCGCCTTACTGTGTACCTCTAGGGTGTGAAAGAGGGGAGGTCATCCTCTTTCAGATATATGCGGGCGAAAGCTTCTCCATCAATTGTGCAAGAGTGCTTATAGCTGAAACTAAAATAATTGTTTGCATTATATGAAAATTTTCATTTAAACACTCGTTTTAATATTTTATTTGTTGAGTACTATACTTTTTTCTTTTTGTGACATGTGGATTACAAAGGGCACATTAGGAATAGTGTTTTGCTCACTTATTTGACTTATTCACTTATATGTAAGAAATCATCCAAAAAATTTGGGTAATTGCGCAAATCATCTTTTCCCTAAACCGCTCTCTCGTTTTTTGCAAACTACATTTATACTCAATGGGTATTACGTAGTTTTTTTGGTAAATCTTAGCTTATCCTTTTCGTTTAGTCAGGAGTTAGTTTACAAATAAAATTCAATTCCTTTTGTGGATGATTCTTTATATTCTCAAATCCTTTGCTGGGACCATTATCTCCAGGCTTTCTCCCGCCAAATTCGTGCCATTGTATCGCTTTGTTTAAATAATTTTAGGCGACCCATTTTTTGAAATGAAATAAAGCTTTTATGGGTGCCTACCCTTTGCAGGTTCCTTCAACTTCACGGACTTATCCCATCAGATCCCTTTCTTTTGCAACACTGTGGCGACTGTTTTGAGCGAATCGGGGATAAATCCCAGGCCTTCTCTTATTACTACGACGTGAGCGTCAATTGCAATTTGTTTACACAAATTACGTCCCAGAACGAGCTAATGCTGTCGTTTTCATAAATTTCAGTCGTTTAAGTATTATCCTTGCAACTTCGAAGTGATTGAATGGCTTGGTGCCTACTACGTTGAGTCTCAGTTTTGCGAAAAATCCATCGGCTACTTTGAACGTGCCGCGTTGATGCAGTGAGTAAAATCATCACATATTTTGACAGTTATAAAATTTTACATACTGTCGTATGAATGCTAATTTGTCAGGTAATTGTCCCAATTGTTGGGTCTTGATTTCAACTTTAAAAAGTTTTGAATTTCAATATTTTTACTCATAGGTAGATCTTTATGATAATCTTTTGCGGTCATAGCTTTAATTATTTTAGGAAAAGAGAGGCACTTTTTTGGTATTTTGAAGTGGACATTCTTAGTCTGCATTAATTGTTAAAGAAATCTACTTATGTAAGACTTAAACTTGAAATAATCGTTTCCTTCTAAAATTACCTAAAAATATTAGGACCTAGTTTTTTAACACCTTAATGCATCGTTAAAATTTTGACTTTGATCAAGCAAACACTTAGTAGTGCATAGTGAAGGAACTACAATAAGCCTTTTTCCGCCGTATTTTTGTGAAGATTTTGCTTTTTACCGAAGTTAAGCATTTAGCCTTACTTCTACATTTTAGACCGAACCAAATAAAGTGGCAACTGATGATTGCCTCCTGCCATCGAAAAAGTGGAAACTACCAACAAGCTCTCGAGATGTACAAGAAAATTCACAGTAAATTTCCAGAAAATATTGAATGTGAGTCCGACACCCTCTTAATAGTATAGGGACATTGAAAATCAAAATTAACAAGGATAATTAAGTGAAATTGGCTTGCATAAGTGGATTTTGTAAAGCTAATACCTGAAATTGCTTACAATGTAAGATTGTTTTTGTCCATTTATAGTATAGAAAATTCCATCTAAATCTTCACAAGTTGATATTACAATTATGCATTGTCCATTGGAATACTTCATGATTTTAACTCGCCGTCAAATTGCATTACGCGGCTTATAGGTCTTCAGTTTCTCGTTAGACTACACAAAGATATGGGACTGCCCGAAACAGACGAATACCTCTCTCGGTTGAAGAAAGCGGAGAAAATTCGAGAGGCCCGTGAACAACGAGTGATTTCTGCCTCTAGCCGTCAACCCTTTAACATTGGTGCTTTTGGGCAGCCAAGCGAGAGCCTTGACAGCATAAGTGGAGGTAAATCACTGTCGTTCCTACCAAAGGTTATGAGCGTAAAGCTTAATTGACTTCATTGCGGTCAGTTTTAAATTTGTCTAATTATTACTTAAGAAGAAGGACTTTATTTTAAAAGTATTCCGATGAAGTTTTGGCCTCAGAAAGTAATGAATGGTGAGCAAATGGTTCTCGAAATTATTAGATTCGTTTTTCTGCCCCGTTATGGTACTTTAGAATTGGAATATTCATTTTTCTGTTGAACTGTGAAGATGAATTATTAATACCAAAAAATATTGTTTCACAAAAATTATCGATGTCGACTGGAAAACCACTCTACATTTGAACTTATTGAAATGAATAGCTACTTTGTTTTTTTAAGTCATGAAACTTTCTGAATTTCCATAGCTCCTAGCGAATATTAAAGCATGGGCGAACATCCCACGATATTTTTTCGGCTACTAGACAATGTTCTCATTTCATGGCAATCGGCATGAGTACTTTCAGAAAAGTTATTTAGCCGCTTATTTAAAATGACAGGTCTTTGGAGCCCTCTCAAATTAACAACTTTAAAAAGACTGAAGCGTCATTTGCTTAGTTAACATTTTCTGCAATTCTTAAAGAAAAATGCGATGTCTCAACATCCTTTTCCGTCCACTAATAAATCCACCATAAAATCAAAACTATTCACGATTTGTAAAATCTTGCCAATTTTGGGAAATAAACAAATTCTGAACGTTCGTAAGAGGGAGTTGGATGGAAGTGCTTAGACCACAACTTTAAACTAGCTAACCAAATAAGAAAAATAGCAGATTTGGAATGCTGACAGTTGTGTAGATGGTGCTGGCTGAAGAGTGCTTAGTTATAGGCAGTCGTGATAGCAGCGCAACCACAAGACGCCGAATGCAAGGCAGTTATACAAGATCTTCCAGCCACGTCCCATCTCGTCTAACCAATGGACTGCCGCCAGCAGCGTCCTCGTCGTCGCTTCAGCTGCCCGACACCGACGCAGAGGACGAAGATGGACATGAAGATTCACGTCAGCAGTACCGCTCTAGCACCCTGAATCCCATGGAAGTGGCCTACGTAGACCCCCTGGGGCCCTCCGTGGAGCGACCACGTACTACGGTGAAAACACGCCGTTCCGTTCCGAAAGAATTCGCTGACGACTATGCTGTTGATAATCTGCTGCCTGATTGAAATGAATTGAATTGGTCAAAGTGACGCGGGGTGTTACTTGATTAATAAATTTAACTGGCATTATCATTTTCACGTTCACTGTGATATTGAGAGCGATTATAAAATTATGTCACGCATTTGGAGAAGCTTGGTAATTAGTTCACGTTTTTAATTTTTAACCACTGACATCAGCACTAATCAATAAAAATTTTAAATGCCTATGAAGAAATGGGGCCGTTGCTGTCTACCCACTCTTTACCAGGGTTTAGCTAAGGTAGACAAGTAAGAACTTAGCCCGAATTCCCTCTCATAAATAGGGTAATGTTTTATCCGATAAAAATTAATCAGAACTTTTGTAATCATTTGACTCTGTCGTTTTTCTGTACAGCTTGGCAGCGATGTGTTCGCTACTACATTCATTCACTTGAAATGTAACCTAGTTTCCTCCTACTGTATTTTTCGTAAGTTAGAACGAAATACTTCTATAAACGCATCTTATTTTTGCATGGGCTCTTAAAATAGTACGCTCTCACTCTTATTTACTCAGGCGTACTACGACTGCTTGCTCCTTCTGGTGGTAATTTACAAATCAGCGTCCCTTTTCTTTTTGCAAATGTGCGGTGATCTGGAAGTCAGATACTTATTTTTTTAAACAACTGAAATAACGGTTTCTCCTTATCATCGTGTCATTGCGCACTGCGACCTAAAACTGTCACGGACTAGCAGACAACAATTCACAAGCGCCACAGCACTCCCCCCCCCCCTCCCTAAGATGACACCACCTGCTGAACTCCACATTCCCATGCCGTTCAATTGCGGAAAAAACCCTGCTCCTTTTGACCGTTTACGTTCCGTTTCCTAGGAATTCGTGGAAAGTGACGTCGCTGCATAAACAAATGGGTATAATGTGACCCAATCACGATCACGATCAAATACTCGGACGTAAATTGAGACGCGGCCCCCGAAGGCGAGTCCACATTAATAAAGAGCTGACACACAAGTCGTTAAATCAACCAGCACAACCACTGCGCCCTCGTTCACGCGTCGGAATAACAAATTATTAGAAATTATCACTGAGTTTACACTTTGCCATTGAATATACCACGATTTCAAACTGGTTGTTAATAAGAGATTTTATAGTTCGAAAAAAAAACTTCTTAGACGAGGAAGTAAAGAAAAGAACCACAACTTTAAAAAGGGATGAAGACAAAGTGCTATACACCGACCATTAAAAGAACTTGAAAGACCGTCAGGAAGAAAAAGCAAAAAAGCGAATGTGAAATCATAGGTGCTCTCTAGATATTCACAGCCGGAGTTTTAGAGATGAACGGGAGTAGTGGGCTATAGTGCGACGCTATGTTCCAGACAGAGGGCGGCCAATTCTCGGCAGAACTCCTCAAAGACGAAGAGAGCCATTAGAACACCCCGTGACTTTGCGTCTTTAACGGCTTTTAGGGGGCCTGTGCCGGGTGCCTTGCCGCATGCAACCCCACCCAAGCGTTCCATGGCTTGTGTTCGCCAGTCAGAAAACTCGTTCGTACTGACAACCGCCGACAAGCTTGTTGAAGGCGAAGGGGTGGAGGAGGAGGAAAAGGAGTTCAAGCGGAGACGAGAGAGCAACCAGAACATGCGTCTTGGTGACTGGGTGGCTGTGAAGGGACCACAGATGGATTAGACAGGTAGCCAATCAAAGTGGACTCCGGGGTTAATTTACCAAATTCTAAAAAAACAGAATCAGACGTTACAGCCACACATTTATTTCAAGTCGTAAAAGATCTATTTTCATTCATTAAAACATTGTTTTAAGAGTATCTTCAGAATGACCTCAATCACCATTTAAGGCACCAATTTCTCAGCCAGAAATATTTTCCTCGGGCAACGTTTTAGCTTTAGAATGTATACCACACCAGGCACTTAAAAAAAGAAAAAAACTTCACTATGAATTAAAAAATTGCTGCGATCAATCGGAATGTCAAACGAACTAAAGCGCTTTTTGAAACTCTAGATAAAGCTAGTGTCCGATCAAAGGAACGACCTTCACATTTACATTATCACGATTCTTGTTGCCCAAATTTCCCTTTAAAATATGTAAAATTTTGGAGTAGATGCTTCATCTAGACCTATTCGTGAAGGTTAACGGGCTTTTACCGGAGTGGGATGGGAAGAAAGCGGTTAGCAATGCGGTCGCGCACTACTTAAGAAGCCATGCCCAAACAGCGCTCAGTTCTTGTGGAAACATTTAGAAAGATGAAATTCACTTCCTGATTACATCTACGAGGGCCAAATTTGAAGCTTCAGGAATCGTTATTTCATAGGGTCTGCTTGACCACGCGTTGTTAAATAAATGATCCAACAATCTGGAAAGTGTACCCACAAGCGAACATCATGCAACCGCTGGCTAAACAGACATTGATCTGTGAAAAAACTTGTTTTCAAATGATGCACGATTATCACATGACTACCTCAATGATTGGGAAATAAAATAATTACTTCCGTTCCTTAAACTTGGTCCATAAGCACTGGCAACGACCGCGTTATAATCTCCGGAAATCAGCTGTAGAAAGCTCCCAAAGAATCGAAACAAGAAAGCTTTCTGGGGTCACAGACATCCAAGGCATCAAGAGATTTTACTCACCGCATGTAAATGAATTTAAACCACGGTTTTAGACAGTAGGTTAGCAAGAACGCACTCACACAGATGGGTTTTTACCAAAGGCTTATGACAATAATAGATTGTGTGAAGAAGAAAACCAATGACTGCTGCTACTCATACAAGGGCCTTAAACGAAAAACAAACTCACCAGGTGAGCTGAGCACGTGGGACTCAATAAGTGAGCGCCTTGGAGGCTGGAAAACTGCCTCTCTGAGAGCGTCAAGAAAACCGACGAAGGGGATTCCACTACTGAGAGTAGTGGTGAGAGGAGAAGAGAAGTGAAGGTTGATAAAGCAGTCAAACCACTGACGCACCGCCATCAGGGTTGTGTAGAGCCACCGGCCGTCAAGGCTCGTGCCTTCCTGTGCAGTAAGCGGAAGCAGTTGCAGGCGCACCAGGGGGAGCGGCAATGCCAACAAGTGGGTGACTAGTCGAGTCAATTGAAGGTTGGCATAGAGGTGATTCATGGGCATACATGAGACTAATTGCATCAGGGAAGTCAGGAGAGGGCCTAACAGGGTTATACAACGACAAAAAAAGATTATTCAAACTTAGAAGGTATAGTCGGGACAAACACATCACAGGTGTTAGGAAATAGCTAAAATTGAAAAGAATCGAGAACTGAAAGAACCTCCGATTGGACAGCCGCATCACAGGCCCCATGCAAACTCCTAGAGGGTTACTGAGGAGGAAGGTGGTCTGTAGCAAGCTTCATAGTTTTTATCGAAAAGAGCGGGATAGAAAAGGTACATTGATTAGAATTTAGAGTCTATAAGTGGCCTTCAGGATATCTAAAACTTTCTGCAGTTCTAATGTCATGATTAACACTATCATCGGACCAAAAGGGAAATCATAAAATGGCTATTTCAACGTGTATCAGATACGGTCATTTATCTCAACCATATAAATTATGTAAACAGCAAATCCATCTCAATAAGAAAAATACAAGAAAAAGTTTAAGTCGACCATAAGTGTTCAACTTTGAAAAAATTGTTTTCCTAAAAATACTCTCATATCAGTGTGCCCTCAGTTAAAACGGTTGACAACATTTACATTATTTCAAATAATTTCGAAATTTGCACGAGTATGAAAAGTCTGCAATACTACCGTTATATCCTACCAGAAACAGTTTTCAGCAAATATTTGAAATATTTTCACAACTTGCAAAGTTGTGCGATTCAAATTGGTTAGCTTAAGATCACTTCCCGTATTTAGTGGTATCTGTATTCAACAGTGAAAGGCGCATATTTTTATGAAGTTTTAATACAGTTTTTCGCATTAAAATTATCAAGGAAATTAATGTATACATGGGTAGCATTGATGAACCTAATTGTTAAATAGCCCTTGTTAAATTGAGAAAATCCAGTTTCAGTAATTCTTATTGCTTCATTAACTCCTAATAGTGCCGTAAAATTTTTCACGAACATCGATATTCGAATTCTAAGGCAAGAAATTAACGACCATATTATCTAAGGCAAATAAACTTTTATTATGAAAACGAACATTTGATCAGAATGAAAAAATGATTTTTAGATAAATTGGAGAACCTTAACCACATCAAATATCAAAAAGCAACGAAGTAAATTTAATACATCTAAATTACGTAAAACAGAAAGAGGATTTCAACTGATGAAAACAAATTTTGACCGCAATCGATATAGCATAACGAATAAACCAACAGTCCAAAAGTTGTAGAGGAAATATTGAACAAACAAATGCTTTTGCAGATAGTAACATTTTCAAAAAGTGAATGATCAAGAACAAAGACGCAACTACCCAAGTAGAAGGGAGCCGAATTGACTGAAGAACTTTTAATAACCGTTGAAGTATTCATTAGGGCCGACTCAACACTGGCGATTCCTGAATCATTCACCTTTACAGGATTTCTTACTTTGTCCTGCTCCTCCTCATCCTCCCTCTTTTGCCCACCAAACTGGCGCATGCAGGCTGAAAATCTCGCCTCCACCGATTTACCATCAACAGAATTACCACCAGGAAGTCGGTCGAGATATCGCATCAGTTCAGACACATCACCTCCGTCAATCTCTTCCACACCCGCTGGCAGCTGTTCCGACGACTCGGTGAGGCTAAGCTCTACAGATCTTGACAATGTTGAAGATGTCGATGACGCAGAGGCTTGACGAATCATAGTGGACCGGCTCATTCTCCCAAACATCCCCACCGCAGAAGGAGATGTGCCGACATCAGCACTTTCAGTCACTTCATCGGGGTCCATTTCCACGAAGGTGATATTGTAGAGCGAGGAAGTACGTTTGATCTCCTCAGGGTCAGGCGCCACCTCGTGATGACGTCGAAACTTGAAGGCGGTCTTTTGGGTATGCATCGACTTGGCTCTATAGGCGGAACACGAAGGCTCGCGCAGGAGGGCGCTGAAACGCTCCAGATCGGCCAAAATGCTGTCTTCTTCAATCACTATCTGGTTGAGGCCATCCAGCTCCCACTGATTCCGATCGCTGTTCGAGGAGAATTTAGCAGCATTCCCACCAGTGAAATCTTCAAATATGTCGTCTGAGGCTTGGAGTCCCTCCTGAGGCAAAGGTGTCAGAGGATTTTCGTTCATGTGAGCATTCAATGCCTAAAACATTAATTAGGAAAATGTACTAGTGTGAAGTAGATATAGTGATTCTAATGCAAATAAAACTGTGAACGAACTTCAATGTAATGAAGAGCGGTACTACTTTGACTGGACCCATTATAAAAGGTTGCAAAACCCAAACATATTTTGGTTATTTTCAGTCAAAACATGGTGAGTCCTGTTTTATGACAATAATGATAAAATGGATAAAAGGTAATCCTTTCGTAACTAAATAGGCGTTTATTCAGTACGAAGTTCAAATAAAAATCAAACAATTTTCCCTAAGGGCGGTGAAGCTCCGAAAGAATCTGCAATAAATAATACGCAGAGTAAATCTAAATTCACAATGTCCAACTTCATCATGAGTAGTTTCGCCTAGATCCACCGACAAAAGATATGCACTACCTGGATATTACTACCCGAACCAGCAATTTCATCGCAGAAAGCAGCATAGAAAAGTAAAAGCCAAGTCAGTCTTAGGATAAGCGAAGATAAAACAATGTTAATGTAGTACAAAACTATCAATATCACACAATACCACATTTACTGAACAAAAGGAGGTGTTTATCAAAATGCCCAAAAAACTGCAGGTTCTATTAATTTAACATGAGTAAAATCGCGTAGAGACTAGCTCATTGAGAATACTGCAAAGTGGCTAGAAAATTGAAATATTTTAAAGAGAGCTTCCTCTTTCCAATAAGTGGCTATTGAAAGTGCATATTATTTGCTACGAAAAAGATTTCGCAGGAACACATTTCATTGTAACGATAAAGTGTACTTTGACTTAAGCGTAGCTTGTCTTAACAAAGTTGGCAAAAAAAACTGCAATTAGTTTTTCATCAAAGCAAGGGGCACAATTGTGGCTCGAATTTAAATGGAATTTCAGTTCATGAAACGAATTAAAGTAATCTTGAACCCGTCCAACTTATTGCTGATTACTTTCACCACATGTCAGAATCACAACGCACCATTGACGATGATGGATTTCCGAGGTCATAGGGAAAACGCCAGTCACCACAGGCGGCCTTGCGTTCCGCAATGAGTTTTCGAGCCTCCCAGAGGCAGCCCGACATTCTCTCATACCATTTTCGCGATTCACTCATCTCACCATTCACTCCTGCCTCTACTTCCATCTCCAACTGTGCCAAAACTGCCTCATTGACTTGGAAAAAGGAATAAAGGCAATAAGACATTAGCTTTGTTCTAATGGATGCATTCACGTGAAGGGTGCTTTGTACTTAATCTACGCATTGATATGACGACCGGCTTAATAGAGGGCATTTGAAGCGAAAGTCACACATTAGGGAATGGTCACAATCAATCATTCCTGTGTTAGTTTTGACGATTTTGACTAAAGGGGGATGATGCGGTTTGCTGGCATTTGTTCTTCTTAATTTTCCCAAAAACAATACACCGATAAAGAATTCCAGGCCCTGAATGACATGATATAACTCTTGTGGCCTGTAGTTTTGCGTATGTGCGGTACTTCCCTCAGAGTATGCGAATTTTAAAGCAATGGATTTGTATTAGATCACAATAAAATCTCTTTTTTAAAAATAATAAAAAGCATATGTAAGCCTTGACTGATAGTAGTGATTAAAATAATAGCATAGAGATTTCGGTTCTACCAATGTAGGAATAACTGCTAATCTTCCAAATTGCATTGAGGAAGCAACCACATGCTCAGGAAAAACATCCTCGTTTGACAATAAGTTAATGTAATCCTTTTCTAAATTGAAAAAATGATTTATCCAAAGCAATCATGGCTAGTTGTCGGTAATGTCGAGAAGGAGAAGCATCTTGGCAATTCGCATAACTTACCACGATTCTATGCTTATAAAAGTGCAAGACAAATTTGTCATTTCGTCTCCATATCGAAGGTTATAATCAACCGACTTCTATTTTCTTGGAAAATCTAGTCAAGGTGAGACCCCTGACAGAAGTTTTGTGAGGCTCCTTTAAAGTGACTATGAGACGATAGTTTAGATCCATTGTACTATTGTGTATGGCAATTATTCGCTTTCTATCTCATCCCCAGAAATTGTACTGATTTCCTTTCGTCAGTGCTTCATGTTTAAATCAGGTGGGGAGAAAAGGATCTTCGATACAATGATCACAATTCGTGATTTTTCAAATGATAAAAAAAAAATAAGCCTATTTATTAAACTTATAAAATGGGAAACGAGTAAAAACCAGCACCAGTTAAAATCCATGTTCTATAGGGCAACCAATAGATAAATAGGGTCAAAACTCACCATGGAAAGACGAGAGATCACCATTTAGACCACCATGCCACTTATTCCCTTCTGGGCCAGAAATGCTCTCATCGGAGCGACTAATAGAAAAGGAAGAGTATGGCGGAATGAGAGCCAAATACTGACCTGCGGACGCGAAGAAGGTAGACGGGTTCGTAGCTGTTTTGCCTAGCGCCGGTTGTGTTCCTAGAAGGAGGTGCCTGGGAGTCAAAAAGGAAACAAATGATGCTGTTTTGAGAAATTATTTTTTAAGAAAAACGATACCTCAAACAAAAATAAAACCGGCGATGGGCACTTGGAAAAATTATGATATTAGATGCTCGATCGGAAAACAACTTTATTAGTAGTCCACTTTCCGCACAAAAATGACAAAAAGCGGTCTTATTAATTTTATGCATGCTGATATTCGTTTTCAGTAGAAGCATTCATAAATGGATGAATTGTGTGGGACTACGAAGCCACATACTCGAACTCGGCTTCTACCAAGGGTGCCGTTCTGTCAGATCTCGTTTGTTTTCATACGTATTTATTAAATGAAAATTAAAAACAAAAGGTCTCCACTAAAAATAATGAATTGTTAACAAAATAGCCAGCGACTATACAAATTTTGTACGATAATGACTGCTTGCATCCGTGGTTTAGCAAACAATTGACTTCAAGCGAATAAGATCATGTGAACAGCCAGCTCACCCACGAAACACCAATTCGGAAGTACGAACCAGCCCATCTATCATTAACATTTCCTAAATTCCACCGATGATGCACTATATTATCGTCATCTAAGCTGTACAAGCATCTACTAAATTAGTAAAATTCAAGTGGGCGCAGTAAAAAATTGATAAAAGTATCGTCAATCGCGTAAACAATAGCCCCTTAAGCAGAAGCAAAGCGTTAATAAAATAAAATTCCGCAAAAGTACTCATATCACACACTTCGGAGCGCCTTGGTACACCAAGTGCTCTGTCGGGTGACAGGACCGACGTTTTGCAAAATGCAGACCTGCTATGCACCAGGCAAATTGCTCGATTTGCTAAAATTTTAGCCAATTACCGCAAAATAATGAATATAATGCAAAACACTGCCCCTCGACGAAGAATCAAGGAAGACCTTGACTTTGACCAATAATAATCGCCAAAAGACTGGTCACAAATAATATTCACCACTTACAATGGAATTGGGTAAAAATAAGAATCCTATACTAATCCACCTAAAGAAACAAGTGAAAAACGGGAAGTAGGTTTATCCAAACCTAGCAACATTTTATTAGCACCTGTGAACCGAGAACAACAGTACTACAAAATCAATTACAAAATAGGGTTCATGGATGCTTATGCATACAGCACAGGATTTTATAATCGAAAAACATTCAAGTGTAAACAAAATTATGCTGACCGAATCTGGTCCGCAAAGCCTAGCCTTGTTATAAAGTTTCATAGGAAGTGAGGAATTCGCAACTGGGACATGCGCATTCACACAAATGGGACTGCGCACAGGTGAATCGCAATCCCGCCTATGCATGCGTGTGTGCATTTTCATGGCAAAAATTCTACATCTCCACTATTTCGGACCGATTTTACAACGTGTATCGCAGTTCAGCTGAGATTTTCAATGATAACTCCATAACAGCTAATACAAATCTCCTATTATAATTTTGGCCTCATTTTAAATCTTCCTACCATCAATCTGATAATTTATTTCGGCATATAAAGGTAGGGAAAGTTTTAGAATTCTCCGCATCTCCTAATCAAACATTTGTGAAATTTACCAAAAGAAAGCTTGTTCCTTGACCAAACATTGTCTATTTAACCACTGGGTAAGGAACGTTTCGCGCGTTCGTTCCCATCTATGGGTGACTAAGCTGTCAAGCGCCCATGACTGAACTTGCATATTATTTGATAAATTGAATGCGCCTGATTCCTGTACCCCAGTTTGCGCAGTTTTAACAATAAACATATTGGAAAATGAGTAATTTCAAAGGTTGATGGAAACGTATGGTACTAACAATGCATCCATGCATTTTGAATCGTCTTGAAAGAAAATATTAAATCGAATAAAATTAAAGCAGTTTTAACATGAATTCTTCACAACAATTGCAGTAGATGCACAATCTTAGCTATGTTCGCTATGAGATAGAATCTATATCGAAATGACAGCATCAGAATTGACTCTTGCCATTGCCATGCTGTACAAGCAAGTTCAATTCAACCTCACCCATGATAATTAAGCTAACGCAGCGGCTTAAATACCAAAGTTTTCCATTCAACCGCCAATATAGGAAACTACAGTTAAAATACATAACATGATAGGAAACACCAAAGTGTGACAAATGAAGCAGTGGGCTTTCTGGGAGCCGTAAAGGAGAATGACACTTACTTTAGTGCAAGCTCAAAAATAGCGTCCTCGCATAGGAGATCAACAATTGTGTTCAGCAGAGAAAGGGTTGCAATACCAACCTGAAATAAATAAACATCTCAAGGGATCTAAGTGTTCCACATTGAACGACACTTGCTCGAATGCTCATTAAATGAAAACGCTCAACTTGGGAAATTGCGGCCTTTGCACAACGAGCATTACCATAATGTTTTTCAGGTACAACTATGTACTATTTTTAGCTAGAATTTGAAATGGAGTACTTATTTGTTGAGCAAATGTTCATATAAAGGCACAGGACAAAACAAAATGACAAAGTACCGCAATTAAATCTTGGGATTAGGAAAAAACCCTAGTCTCTACTAATAGAGTCAATTCGCTACAATAGTTAGTGGGAAGAAACCGCATGCTATTTTTCAACTCCAAAGCGTTGTCGCCAATCAGTTAGTGCCCGGAACTCTATCCTCTTGATTAATGCTAGTAGCGTGGTAAAAAAAATTCGGTTATGCAGGTTCAGAAACCACACACATGTACAAGCAAAAAAGGACGCCACCACTAGCAGTGTCGCCGTGTTGAAAGCCTCAACAGGGGATTCACGGGGTTGAAGTCACTTGGCAGATGAATATTCCGACACTGAAACGCCAACTTATTTGAATCGAATAGTGGAATATCACTTCGGTAGCATAAATTAAACCATACATCCAAAGGTTTTCTTAAAGAGATTTAATCGTACACGACAGCCTCAAATGCACAGGGATTTATTGCAGAAAACGTTGACGAAGGAGGTACACAAATCAATAGTTTGGATACCAAAATTGCAAAAAGCATTTTAGACCCTTTGAAGCAAATGCTAAATCTTGCTTTAACGTACTCAAATGATCATGTTACCTGCATCATTGATAGCAGAGGTAAAACTTTGCATGGTATGGATAGTATTTTACCAAAAATCGAGAAAGGGAGCTGAATATTGAGTAAAATGCCAAGTCTTTTACCCTTTTTTTCATTAAGTGAGCCAATATACGCCTTACGTAGTCAATAAGAATTAAACACAAAAGAATGTCACCTAGCATAATGGAATACACTTGGCGTAAGCCACGTAACGTTAGATGATCGCCAAAACTGGGAGCTTCTGAACATACCGCACGCGCCTTCGCGGAGGCTCTCAAACACAACCATTATTTTAAAAGAAAAAACGCAGGTAATCACGAAGTCGTAGTCCTCAAACGGCGGTTCTAAGTGTCAATTATCCAAATATGGGCTAGTTTGTATGCAAACAGTACCTTCACATCCCTAAACTAAGTGAATCAATCCACGAGAAATGCTTGAACGAATGAACCCCTCTTTCAAGGCCGGAATCATAATAATTCCCACTGCTATCAAAAGGTCTCAACACCGCCATATAGAATGGATTGCATCAAAAAATTCTTTATCACAAGGATCAAACGTCAAAAGAACATTTCATCGAAGATACAAATTGTATGAAAAGTTGACACTATTTAGTCAGCGAATTTGTAGGAGTTAAGAGAATGGTGAAAATGAAATGTCGATGCAGATAGCTCAGTAGCCAAAGATTGCGGCGGAAAGAACGATAAAATGCGTTACATTATGATTTGTTTAAACAATCAGCCGAGCGCAGCCAGCGGTCAATTAGCATAAATGATGAGCTGACTGAATAAAAATAACTAAGTACGGAGGTAGAACATGGGGAAAAATTCTACTCAAGGGCAAGATAAGTTTCAAATATTACCCTTTTCTAATGACGAGAAACCTCCTGACACACGAAGTGCGTTTCTATTCCAAACAACACCTCTCTTTGAAGCAATAAGCAAATTGCAAAGCCTTATTTCACGGAAAGCATCACAAAAATACAGCCTGTTTTTCGTGATAACAAACTGCTCCTGGATTTAAAAAGTGGAAAACAGACTTGGTATTTTCTGCCTCAAACCCTTTCCACGCAACATGATCCACATACCAAAGAATTGCAGCAGTGAATGCGCTTCAGCAGCACGTCCATGTAAGTGTTTGCGTTTGTGGTACTTGGCGACGTGCTTGTCCCACGATAAAACAAGGCCTCAGAGAGCGGAAACGACTGTTCCAGGGCTTGAATCACATCGTGTCTGAAGGTTTGGGGAGTCAGACTGTCAGAATGAGGCACATTTCGTTCGGAGAAAAGAAAACGCAACAAGAAAGGCAGCAAGATACTCCCTTTGGACTTCCACAGAATACGATCAAAATAGACAGTGGTTGTCGCTACTTCGGGTTCCGATGCCTATCCAGTGATGAAAAATGAAGATATCTCAAACGGATTACCCCTGCTTACCGATTGAATTGCTGGAGCTAGTACAGGTAAAAGAAATCCCCTGTAGAGGCAGCTTAACATATTCTCTTTTACCATATGGTTTGACATCTAAATGGTAAACAGTTAACTCGATTTTCGGCAAGCCTACATCCAAAATGGAGCAGCAAAATTCATAGTGGTCCAAAAATTTCTGCACGGAATGGTCTCGCAGTACTTGTTCTTCGAATCCTGCAACGAGAGAAGGCCATTCATCCGCAGAGTTGCCGCTAACAAGCTGCCGTGGCATGTTATTGAAGAGCAAAACCATATCCATCACCAGCACCTATTAGTGTATGTGAGACGCAAGGAAATTGTCAATAATACTTCGCATAGGTATGACTTTTTAGCCATATAATAACCAGCGTTATGATTTGTAGTAGAAGAGGCTGCAAGCAGGAGCAAGGAGTCGCGCGACCACCAACACAAACTCCCGTCACGGTGGGCATAATTTACCAGCAGATCACAAATAGACTGCATTTCGCAAGGTGAGCATTCCGCTAACAGATACGCAAAATTTGGAAATTAACAAACATACTCTCTATTAAGATTGGATTTGAATCATCACCACTATTTAAATGCGGTTTTTGAACGAAACTGCGGGGATTGAGGCAAATTGACCAAAATATTTCGCCTGGCACATTTTCGAATTCACAATTACGGGGTCTAGATGAGTGTGCTTGATGATGGAGTGCAACACAAATTGTGTGAAGTGTCTGAAGAAGCAAGTTCTCAATTCTCAACGAAGAGTGATGGCTGCACAAGTTTAGCGTCCGCATCATAGGAACTAAGAACTACAAAGAGAAAGACAAGCATAGAATATCTAGAACAAAAAGTTCATCATCCAATGCAATGGAGTTACCTTTTCCTTCAAAAATAAATGACAAAAGGAACGAGAAAGTAGTATATCATAGAACTGGAGATAGGATTCTTTTAGTGATTCCAGATTATCACCGTGAAATCGTCCAAGCAGTTCGTACATGTGATCAAATAGCTGCATTTGAATAGCTGTTTCGAAAAGAATATGGACCTTCGACCCTGCTTCCAACTGCGTGATAAACTTGTCTTTTTTCAAAAGTTTGGCGATTAATAAGATGTAGCATGAAATCTCAGATGCATCACCAACGCCTATAAGGCCACTAAGGAATATTTGTTTTACGCACTTTGACTCGACTTAATAAGACAACGATGCCAATAAGATTTGAGGACTTCAATATGAACTTTGAGCTCCTGCTGTTGCTGTTCTCTGGAAGCACCCAAACCACACGATGACGCGGACATTCGGGTGGCTGCAAGATTGCCCGAGTGAAAATGACCCAAGGCTTCGACAAGTACACCAGGAGTGAACCTGATTGGTACAAAGTGTCAAAATGACCCTGAACCTTGTAGCTCGATTGTTAAAAGCATAACAGCCCCTGTCCAAATTTGCGAGAGCTTAGTTATACATGTTTGCAACGCTGCCATCTAATAAGACATGACGGATCTTCAGTATAAGCAAGCCTTCTGGAAAGTCGCTGCTAACATAAGCCCTGAAAATTCAACCAACTAAGAAGAAAAAGAGCAATAAACCCAAAAAGTTTCTTCCCACTATATGTAATGGTATTTAAAGTCCAAATTGTGTTAAGCGAGAAACCTTTGAATTTGTGCGTTAGCAATTAGTTTCTCCAATGCTCAAGTGTCTTCTTACAGCCTGAGGGAAAAATTGGGGCGCTGCCTGTTACTCTCCAATTTGCGCAGTTGCTAATTTCTCAGTTATGGAAGTATTAAGCATGATAAGCATTCTTTACACGCTGTAATTTTGCGCCTTCAACAAGATAGGGCTCAGCAGCATAGCGGAAATCACACAAACTTGAGACTACCAGGCATCTTCAAACGCATATTCACGCTTTAGATCTTGTTTGGGTATTTTAGTGGTGTGGAAACTCAAAACAATGCACAATTTAGCTTAATTAATTATATTTAGGCAAAAAAGGCTCTTTCATTATCAATAATGGAGGTTTCGAAAGGAATTAGGTACTAAGGAAGACAAACGAGTCTGAAGCAGAGATTTCACTCTCTCAAAGGTGCACCTCAGGGCAATAAGCCTTATTTATGCAAAAGATCTAATTTTTAGGTTTTCCGAAATCGATCTGCCCACTTTGTGGTTCTTAAAATTTACAGAGCACCTTGGCTCGATGTATCCTAATTATTTTCTCAAATGTTGTGTTTGATCCTTATTTAGTTTTAAAAATTTTCGATGGTAGGATCATTAGCTTTACAAGCAGGGAATATTAATCATGGAAGGTCTTTGAAAATGTTATTGCAAATTGAACGGAATTTATTGCTGTAATGTAGTACAAGACCTCATTTCTTCTGGTCCTCGTACACTTAGGATACCCAAGTTGATTTGGCTCTGATATGCTTACTAGGATAGGTAAATGGGGGAAGAAAGGGCAAGGAATAGCTCTCCGGGCTACAGGACCTCGACGCCTCAATCACAAGGTTCGACTCGTCTTCTCTGAATGGAAAATTTAAACAACATTAGTATTACAGTATCTCCCTAAATTAATACTAACCTTTTCGTTAGTTATGTTGCCAATCCTTACTTTTACTTGAGAAGAAATATGCGCAAAAGAATAAACCAGTCGCTCCAAGACACAAGTATTTACTGATTACTTTTAGGGTGGACCTTTTGAAACAGGCAAAATTTGTTTTATATTATTGCATCGCATACTTGACCATGTAGGTTTAGTGGTACATTCGAAATTTTGTTTTGCCCATTGTGCCTGCCTAGTGAGGCTGCGCTGCTGGCTTTTCTTCGTGGTATTCTTCGTTATTTCTGACTTCTAGGTACCTGTGTTTTAGCTTTAGTCGAAGTCTCGTACATACCTAACACGCCTACCTACATTAACAAAACAGTGATTGTCCTGTCTTGCTTTTGTCACCTGTTTTATTTGATATTTAAACTGATACGATTTACTCGAATCGTTTTGCTTCCACCTGTCACTTAAGTTACAACTCTCGTAGTCGTCTTGTAAAAAGCGTGGCTTATCAAGTAGTCGTTCAATTAACTGTTTTAAGGTCGAATTTCAAGGGTTATTGGGCTCTTCTTTTGATTTTTATTAATGCACCCATGACTTCTTCGCATATTCTGGTGCATATGCCATTGCCATATTTTTACCTTTCCTCATAATCCCCGACTATGCTTGTTCCGATTTCCGAATTTTCTAGAACACTACCGTTTTTAATCGAAGTGGGGTCTTTCTGGATGAATTGATATGGTTTTTCATTCCTCTTTTATCAAACTCTTTAATAGCATTTATTTTATGTAGGCCTTTAGGTAATGGAGCCTATTGTTACTCTTCTACGGGAGAGAATCCTCTCTTCAGCTCACAAGACACTATATTTTGAGGAAGAGATTTCTCGTGTTCTCTACACAATTCGCGACACTGTAATCAATGGTGTAAGCAACTCCATGCTCATCATAGGTCGTAGGGGATGCGGAAAAAATCATGTGCGTTGGAGCACCTATGGAGTCTCGGTTCCAATCATAAAGTTGTGTTTATACTCACCTTTTTTATTTCAGCTCCTTAGGGAAGCATTAGAGAAAGTAAAGCTGGATCCTGTAGTGAAGGACAATTTAATCGAGGCACATATCAATGGTATGCACTTTTTGACAGTTGCATGTGCTTTTACTATTCTTCAATGGTAGTAATTAGTTGTCTAAGGTTAGGTGTTCCTTTTAATTTTATGCATGAAGTTTAGTAGACATGTTAGTTTGGTAATCACTAAATAATTTGTTCCAATTAATTACAAATGTAGAACCACAATCATCGGATACGCTTCTTCATTCTTTGCCATTGCGTGCATTTCGATGAGGTAAGATCTCATCCATGCTGTCACATCATTTCGTTCAATTTAAGGGCTTATTCACACGGACGACCGACTGGCGCTTCATGCAATTGCAAAGCAGCTCCAACGGGTTTGCTCTGATCTCGTTGTGAAGACGGACCTTTTAAAATTTCCCGCAGAGGAGAATGTGGAGATGAAGAGTGGTGAGGACGGTTCTGCAGCTGAGGACATTCGAATGCGCAGCTTCGCGGACCAGTTGCGATGGCTGCTGGCGGGCCTACGTGCAGGTAGCAACACTTCCTCGAAGACCCTTCTCGTAGTTGTAGAGGAGTTTGACCTCTTCGCGGCGCACCGTAATCAAGCCCTTCTCTACAACCTCCTCGATGTTAGTTGTCACGCTGATGGCGCTCCCATCTGTGTTATCGGTGTTACTTGTCGGCTGGTGAGCTTTTGTGGTCTTCGATTTTGTGTAAATTGTTCTTCCTTACCAGTCATTATTTTATCCTTCAAGGAAACCGAATTTCGTTCCATGAAACTAGTGACGTGGCTGCCTTTACTATACTTAAGTGAAATCGGGTAGACGGATGTTATGTGGACTCAAAGTTTTTGATTCTCCTTAGCTCACTTCCAATTCTTAATGCTCTGTCCTGTGACTTGTAATGCCAACAAACTCTCGTTATTATTATTATTTTTATTGCTGACATACAACGTGTTTCAAATAACAAATTACTTCTCAATCAATCTCACTTAGGAGGCACCTAAGGTCGTCTGTCTATTTTCTTTGTTCTGAGTTGGTCTTCATTACCGTGGTTTATCAGTTAGTCGCATAGTACAGTCTTGGCAATAGCTGTAAATGAGGAATTCAAATGTAGTTTTTTTGGCACGTCGACTTTAAGATTGCTTATTTTCCATTTTACCCACCTTGTGGATGGTCGGATTATCCTTGATATGAAGTTGGGTGCGAAATACGCAAGCATGCTTCTCAGCATCCTAGTAATAGCGTGAATTTGTGGGACAACGAAGTTAGTTTGGTTGCTAGTACGAGTTTGTGCCTCTGGTATAGATGCTCTTAATACAATCATTCGGAATCTAATGTTATTGCCCTGTTGATGCCTTTTGTCACTGCGTTTGAAGTGCATTTTCACTTCCTTTTGGAAGCTGCTGTAATTTCATTTGTTGATAGTGCTGACCTTTAAGTTTAACTCCAAAACTTATCAAACTTAACTGGTGTTGGTGTAAATGTGTAGAATGTCGTATCAGTGTTTATAAGATTATTGAACTTTTCCCTCGGGCTACTTTTTCCACTTGTTGTGATTGTAGGACATAATGGAAATGCTGGAAAAGCGGGTGAAATCCCGTTTCTCTCATCGCCAACTCCACATTATTCCTGTGACTGCACCGCATATAACAGATATCTCAACCGCCGGCGGTGTCGGTGGCACTGATAACGATGGCAGCGAAGGTGACGATCCTGGCGAAGGTCGAGTAAGCCCCTTTCAACGCTACTGCCTTCTCGCTGCCAGCCTCTTGCGCATCGACGACGCAAGCCTGCAGCAACTAACAACCAAGCTGCAGCCTTCCGATTGTAAGGAGTTCATCGATTCCGTGGCCCGGTGGAATGTCCACGTAGAGGCCTTCTTCGAAGACGACTTGGTGAGGGACTGTTTACGACAGGCCTGGGAGGTTTCTACTTGTGTTAGGAAGCTGGTAAATACTATTGTAAGCTCAACTCTGTTCTTGCCTAGTGACGTTCTCTCCTCTCCCCGCTTACTGGTCTGTTTATATTTGTGTCAAAGGCTCTTCTGATTGCGCAACTAGACGGGTCGAAGCCACATTTGGACGTCGGGAACTTCATTAGTGTGGTGTCCAAAGTGTGCCAGGATGCAAAGACATCTCAGCTACTCAGTGAGTTTTAGGAACTATGCATTACCTACCCTTTAGCAACTTTTTAAGGTGGTGTGGTTACTTCTGTTTGTACTCAACCAGGTCTTTCCCTGCTGGAGCTAATTCTTGTCACTACAATGGTGAAGCTCCACGATATTCACGAGGGTCAGCCACTCAACTTCGAGATCGTCTTCAGTGGTAGGTGATGACGTAACTAGCGAATTTCTATTCCATTGCTTGGGAAAATTTTGAAAGAAACCTTAACCATCTTATGTCAAAGCTGAACACTTGGTGTGCATTTAAGTCCTTTCTTCCAGTTTCGTAAATCGTGTATCAGTTTTCTGTTTTCTGCTTCAATTATTTTAAACTATATTTTGAGAACGCCAGTTCTATTAGTTCTGGGTTTTAGCATTAGCTTGGTGCTCGATGTGTTCCTACTTTCGGAAGTCAATAACAGCTATTTTAAGCTCACCTCCATTTAGTGGTTCCGTTTAGGCTAAAGACGGTCTTTTTACTTACCTACTTACTTTACTTACTTGATTGCTGCTCCGAATTTAAACAATTACGTTTCACTTTTAGTTTTCCTAAATGCTAGATAGGTTAAGCGACGCATTTGATAGGGCTTCAGCCTTCTCCATTCGACTTGTATAAGTGGAAGTAATGTCATTCATTGGCAGGTGACCGCTTTAGGCGATGTCACCTTCCTTTTTTTTCACTGTTAATGATGTTTATTTCTCGACCTTTTTTTGCGCGTTGAATATCTTTGTCTATTTTTAAAGCATACTCTGAGATTCGCCACTTTATTCCAAAGCCGACTCAACTGGCTACTTATGAATTTTGAATAGAGTACTCGCGTTTCTGTAAATCAAGCTGCCCGGCGTACCTCTACGAGAGGAAGGTGGTGTCGAAGGCGATGGACAACTTGGTGCAGTTGGAGTTAGTGGTGTGTGGCCGTGAGGCAGTGGTGGACGTGGTCACGCAACAGAGGCGGTGCCGCGGCGCTACTCGTTCCAACATCTTTGCTGCGGCGGCCAATCTTCCTGACCAGCTGAGGCGCTTTCAACCAATAGCGTGCTTCGTCTCCGCGCCCTCCCTCATCGCCTGTCTCGACACCTACCCTGGGTGCCCCATTGAACTATCTCAGTGGGCTCATTCTCGGACAACGTGACTGATTAAAATTACTTCTGCCCATTTGTTATTTGCCTTTGTCCGTTAAAAGAGTCGTGGTTTTTGTGGCAATATGGTAATTTTCTTCTGTGCTCCTTAGGATAAGAGCTTCCGTGCCCGGATATGTCACAGGTGATGAGGTGTGAAGGTCACTTCCCTCGTGGGGCCGGGTACGTTCTGGGCTTGCGTTGGTTACTATGGTGTCTGTGGTTTCCCCCAAAAACGAAGGAGAGAATTGTGAGGTTGTGCAATAATTGTGTTTGGGGTTGTGGGGAGATTGGCGTGTGCTGTGTAAAATGAGGTAACTGAGATGAGTATCCGGTTGCGGGCCAATGAGCTCTCTGGGGCCAAATGCAAACAAAAAGGCATCAGCGTCATGTAAAGTGGTGTTTTTTCTGCTTTATATAAGGACCGAATAATTTCTCCCCAAAATGTGGAAATGATGGTGGATGATAGAAAGGTAAAGGTATAGGAGCTCAAAATATCTATGTTAATCGAATACAGCGATCAAGTGCATAGATGAAAAGTAGTTTGATTGAGCTTTTACCGCTGCATCGTGGAACTTACTTATTTATCGCATTATTCAAGAAATGATAAGGCTTGGGCTAAACCGGAACACATTTTTAGTATGCAACGGAGATTTTGAAGGGAAATGCTAGGCTTATGATGCTTCTGCAACATCAGACTTCTGATACAGGCGAGATTCTACATCTAACGCTCCTTGGTATACTTCGAAAGGAATTTATATACAAAAATTAAAGGAATGAATAATAGAGGCTCCTTTACTTTTAGACAGTCTGAGCTTAATCTTTATCTTACTCATTATAATAAAAAATAAGTGAAATGTGATTCGAAGCACCCGTGTCTGCGTGTGTTATACTTGAAGTTTAAAAGGTAGCGTGGATCACCATCTTTACGACTTTTTTATCCACTGGGTATATCTCTCATTAAACGTTTTTAAAAAGTAGGCAAGCAATATTTTGGAACAGCTGTGCCGTAATTTTTAAATTAGTACATTTTCAAGGTCTCCCCTGCTGCTCTCTATTCAATTTCTAAGATCGGGGTCATTTTATACGTGTGGGCCCTGATAGGGCTCATGATATTTGAACATTAGAATGCTTCCGAGGTTTGAAATTGCCGTGTACCTTACTATTTGGGCTTCGTTTTTTGTATATTCTTTCATTTTTCTTGTTTTTTACTCCCACACCAAGCGTACGTGCAATTCGTCGCTCAATTTTTCCTTAGGAAATGTGTCAGCTTTTGCGCTACATTCCCTTCTGGATAGGTCATGGAATGGGTTATGGAAGGTAAATCATGACTAGCGCATTTGCATTTTAGGACACCTCGGAAAATGGTTGGAATTTTGTCTGCTTTTATCTGTCAAAGATTCCACTGATTGTGTTATGGATTGGTTTACGCTTCCTCATCAGAAAAATAATAACTTATGAGGTTTGACACTCGTTTTATTTCAAATACGATATAGTCGAATTTAGAGCTTCTTATAAATGGTTTGGTTGTGCAACTATTTCGCTCATTTTCTACGCTACTCTTTGCGGTCGTCGTATCTGTTGCCTTTGCCTGTATCGGTCATCTGTCGAGGTCCAAATCGCTGATATGGCTTATGACGTTGTTGGGCTTTTGTTTCTTTGAACTATTTGTGAAACCTTCTACTGAAGTAAGTTGTTAGTTTTTGTACTTTAAAAGATTTTGAATGTAGTTCCCATCTTTTAACGAATACGTACATACATGCATATTTATGTGTATAAGGGAGTTTCTGAGATATTTCTAACTTGGCGTTGGGTTCCTACAACTCCGTTATTTACTGCATATTTAAACGAGTTATTCTTTGATCCAAATTTTACAGTTCATTTAACTGAAATCTTAACCTTTCTCATTAAGTTCATGGTAATTTAATGAGTGTTGATTTTGTGAAAACCATATTTTGCTTACAAAAATATATTCGCAACTTTTTACATATAGCACAACGAATACGGAAGCATGGCGATTTTGCAGGGCAATTTAGCAACAATTTTGCTGCGAGCATCCAGCATCGGTCTAGAATACGCGAATTCATCTCCTACTACCCTCTCTCTTCCAAATTCTTTTTATGTTCCGAAACTGAATCTTGGAGGCCTCCGCACTGTTCTTACCTACGCTCTCTACCCACCGACCTTCTTATTTGGACCCTTCGTCCTCTTTTCAGATTGGTGCGCCTTGTCCCGTCTTTTCAGATCTAAATCTCGTGAATTGCCTCTCCATCATAGAGGTTGCCTCCCTACGCGCATCCTATCCTACAGCAGCCTCATGTGGCGAGGACTCCGTCTTATGGCCTGGTTCCTTCTCTGGGAGCTGGCAGTCCATGTAGTCTACCCAAACGCCCTTGTTTTCGCACTGACCCAACCTGCAATGCAAGTACTGTCTCCACCTCCAAAATCAGTGGCCAATCAGGGCTTCCACGCAAGCCCCTTCATCGAGACTGACCGTTCGGCTCCTGGAGTGGCGGTGTACCTCCTTGGAATGCAGTTTTTTTTCACCTACCTTCAACTTTACGGATGGCCTCGCCTGCTTTCAGACCTGGAAATACTACTTACAAATGGGGTCTGTAGTGGGGATGGCGTTTTGTGCCTTGTCCCGGAGGGACCACTCTGTTTCAGCCACATACTTCTCTTCTCTCAATTGTGGAGGTGGGTAATAGCACAATGTAATTTTGAGTGCATCAATAACAGACCAATCAGTTTCGCAAACTTTTCTGGGTTATTTGTTGAACTGACTTTGTAGAAAGGTACCAGTCATGAAGAAGACCTGGATAGCGTTTAAAGTTGCCCAATCCTGTTGGCATTTAACATAATTAACACCATTCATCTACTTTAAAATAGTCTTCTCACAACGGCCAGTAAGTATGTGCATCTTTTTTTACACAGTCCATTTTTTCATTGTTGGAACGCTTTTATTGAAATCGAGCGTCTTACTCTACTGCATGTCACTTCCAAGCATTTATGACATGAGTGAAATTATAAAATATTCCTTTTAAAACCTTATTTGAGGCTCTTTTTCTTACCCTTAAAAAGGTAAGTTCTCTGTTGGATTTCTGTGGAGCATATATATGTGACCTTTGTTTTTAAAACACGATAAATGCATCTTAATAATTTGTGCGACCAATTCCGTTGTTTAATGAATTTGAAATAGCATTTTTTACATAATAAACAATAACATGTGGCCAAAGGTGTCTTCTCCTTTCCAGAAAATTCGATCAGGGTCTGTACAATTATCTAAAATGGTGAGTTTCACTCTGGCCATGGTAAGAAATTCATGTTACTCTGTCACAGCTTCTGTGTGTTCGAATAGGTATGTATATTTACCATGGCTGAAACAAAGTAGAAAATCTCTCGCCTACCGAAGAATTCAGGCTGGAGTCTTGGCGTTTCTCTTCGTCCTCCTCTTTCACTCTTTGAACTTGGAGAATAGTAAGACTCATGCCTCGCTGGCTAAAGCCTTTTGCTTGCGACTTATTGAGCTATGATACCTATGTACTTGGGGATCTTTCTCACTGTATATTCTGCATGAAATAAGATTTTAAGCACTTTTTTTGCAACCTTGCCTTTTAAAACCTTGCTTTTAAGTAGTTCAAATGTTGAATATCCAAACGGACTTTGGAACACTCGGAACGACAACAGTTAGTTAATGCTTTAGTACTTTTAGTGAATAAATAACTCATCCAAGCAAGGTACCCCAAAACACTAGCAGTGTCTTGTCTCGCACGCGCATGTCTGACGGAGCCGCGCGCGCACGCGTCAAATTTCAGTTGGAATGTTCCTCATTTGTGGTCCTACGGTCAGCCAGCCAGTAGTAGTCGCAGCACACACAGCCGCTGACTGTTATGCCTAGTTCAGACGAAAGGGGAAATGGGAAAGAACCCATTAAACGTTTGCTTATTAGGCAGCTCACTGGCGTAATTCGACTGAAACCTATGGTGATACCATTCATACACCGTAATTATTTTATTTTGCTTCGAGGTAAAAAAAGGCATTAGATTTCCTATTTTTGGCATATTAGCTAGTAAGATCTACCTTATTTTAGGGTGTAAATATACGCTGAATCTCTCACGAAACTCTTCATTTATCATAACTTAGTTATAAATGCTGCAAGTTTAAATATCCGTGGTACGACTTACGTTTTCCACAAAACAGTTTCGGTAGAAGTCTGCGACCATTTTTACATTGACTTCAACAAAATGATTTATTATACCTGGAAAGTTAACCTCTCGGGTTAATACTGGACAATCTGGAATGAATAAAAGTGCACAAAGTGAAAATATTGATCAGATAAATTTCTTTCGTTTCCTCATCGGATTCTGCCATTATAACATTCTGCGGTACCACCATTGACGTCTGTCCTTCTATTTACAGCAATTTGGGTCACAATAAACTTGGTTCAAAACTTCATTGAGCAGTTGGTCAAATGGATCTACCGATCAACAGCAATCGGACTGGCCTTGGTAATTTTCCGTTCCTATTAATTTGTTGCTAACCTCACCATTTCTCAGCAAGCACGACTGTCACAAAACGCCAATCGTCGATTAACTGGTGTTCTCTGCAGCATCAGCGCTATGTTCTCCTCCGTTGGATTCTTCTTTTTCTACCTTGGTTTTGATTCAGGAATTTGGATCTTTTATCTCATGTTTTTGGATCCAGGTTAGCAAGTTAGTTTAGCGTTTACTTATAAAATATGAGTAGAATTGAAGGTGCAACATATTTGACTCGTTTTCAGTGTATCTGCCGGTTTCAATGATGCTATACTACTGCACCTATCAGATAGCAATCGAGGTCCAGAAATTCTCCAAAATTGAAGTCAAATAAATCTAAACAATCCTATAATTTCACCTTATTCAGTACAAATGTTAACTCTTATCACGTTCTGTTCCTTTTTCACTGGGGTAAATAAATTCGACATATTTTTAACTATCTTTTGCATTCGAGTTCAAAATCTAAAATGGGTTTCCTAAAAGAGTGCATAAATTATTTTTAAATGAGTTGGATTACATGTGCAATATGTCTTAAACATCCAGTTGTCTAGTTATTTTCGACTGGGTAAATGTATCACTCTGGTGAAGTCACGCGGGTGGTTAGAAAACATAATCGAATGACGTTTCAGAAGTTAAAATCTTCAATGCAGTCATGATTATTGCCTAAACAATGCCGAGCTTATAATGTGTGAGTTCATGAAATTATAAACAACTGGATTATTTGAAATGGTTATGCTTCTAATTATGCCCCACGCTCAGTGACGCAGCGGCAATATAAAGGATTGAGAATCGTGAAAGAATGGCCAAAATGGGATATCTTTTTATAGGTTTCTTCTACCATGCCAGTTCTACCACTTAATCGAGCATAAGAACCAGCTGACTATTGTTCCGAATCTATATATTCAGGGAAACGATTGAATGCTCCGCACTATGCTCAAAATCTGGTAGTTTGTTGAATATGTTGTTTGAATATGGCTCGACCAGCATGCTTAACCATGTAGGTTAGTTTTTTTGCTAATGATACTACAAAGTTAAGTGTTTTATATAGCTTTGGAAATCCTATTTAACAAAAGTAGTACCAAACTTTATTTTTAAGAATAAGAACTCCAGCTTCTCTTACTAGGTGGTGATTGTCAATCAAACCTAATGGGGAAAAGTGAAGCCCATCGTTGCAGACCTACGAGTTAATGTGAATTTGAGTGGTGATTATTTCCTTTTGTGAAATTTGTGGAAATAATGCCTTTACAACAAAAGCTTAGCTTTTTACTCGGGCACTGACCGCGAATTCGCGCTGTGCTTTTCCTGTAGTCCGGATCTCTAATGGCTAGCAAGTTAGGCGGATGGTCGTTCTAGTGCGCTTAGCGCCGGTGACTCCTTTATTTGAAGCAGTGGGTCGAAGTGAGCGCTTGAATGTCCTTTATCTGTCAAAACATTACGCTTACATTAAAATCGGGTCCCACTTTAAAGAACAATCTTGAAAAGTGTTTTAGTATTGTGTGCATATGCCCTACGCTTTAGCTGGTTATCTGCGGTAACTTGCGTGAGTTAATTTTGTTTATTTGGTGTCATCTACAAACAGGGAAAAGGATATTTATTAAAAATGAAGTAAGTTGGCACAATGGGAGACATTAAACGGTAAACTAGAGCATTTTACATAACTCAATCGAATTATTGCGGCAGATATGAATAAAAAAGCCAATATGAAACAGTAACGGAATATAAGTTTGGGGTTTTATGCTTTTTGTGGATATGATCATCTAAAACCAAACCCAAACTATCTGAAGTGGAGATCAGTAAATTTAGTTTAAATACTGCGTGATTTAACAAGAAATAATTGTTTGAAAACTGAAAAATCACTTAGCTTTTAAGGTATCAGCGATTACGATAGATTTTAATTTTTAGAGTTAAAGGCGCTAAATTGGGAGTATTGTGTAGTTTTTTCCGCCTATTGCTGAGAAGTGATAATGGTGAATTCAGGTAAAATGCGTGCGATTTCTTGGTGATTCTCAAGTTTAAGTGAAGACAGGATGGTATTTGAGATTCCAAATGGGAATTTGAATTTTAATGAAGAAGCCTGTTAGTAATTCCAATATTGCTATTTAACTATTCTGCCTTTAAATCAGTATAAATAGCTTAAGTTATTTTGAGAATTACTTACTACTTATTACTTACACCATTTGTTAAAGCGCTTTTGTACAAAATTGGCTACCTCTTTTAAGGAATAAAACTCGTTCTCTCCATACAGATTACTCGGACTGACAGTGCTGATGATGTTCTTCAAAGAAATAAAGTAGCCCGTTTTTGCTTGGGCACGAAATGGTGCAAAGTTTGACAACAGATGATGGTGTATGGAAAGAAGCGTGAGCGAAGCGTAATGATCCGAAAACACAGCCAATGCACTTGAGATACAAACGATAACTCTACTTGGGCACATCGGTATTTCCGTAATAAATACCACTGCAGCAAACTAAGATGAAAAAATACGGAATTTTGTAAAAAAATATGCCACTCCCCCCAAGGCACGCAAAACTTCATGCTAGAAACAGTGATCTCCTTATAGAGTTGAATGTAAGTTTGTGATTCTAAGTTCTCAAGGTAGATCTAAAATATAACAAAGCAAACATTTCTAGTGAAAGATTGGAAGAAAGTAAATCACTTAGAGTATTAATTTAGAAAAGCATAAACATATGACTCTTTTACCGTGACGGTTGGTTCAAATACCTTGGGCAATTTTTTAAGAGGGATGGAACCGGAGAGCGGATACGTAATAAACTCTTCAGCAGGTGAAGTAGCCACGGTCATTTCGCATCCATGACTCCCCAGAATCGTTGCTCATCATATAACTCTCCTTGATACATGTAATGCCAAGCATTATGTTCTCCGATGTGATGTAAGCTACCACAAGAGCAATTTCTTGTCCTAGATTTGAAATGCCACTATTGATGGTTTATCTGGTTTTTCTAGAGTTAGCACTCAACTTAAGTGAGGGCTTACATTCCCACAGTCGCGGCGATTTGTCAAACGCACGAAAGCAGGCAGAGGAAGGATTGGCGTCTACAAGTTGGGATGGAACATTATTTCAGAAGATCCAAAATCTATACCACTGATGTAGCCTCGTTGTGGTTGCGATTCGTCGCATTCTCTTCCCTTGTTACCTATTGAGAGCGTTTTACAAAGACCTTTAAAAGTAGTACAAAGTAGTATAAATTAGGGAGAATGTTAACATCTCTTTGAAAACTGAGTAGACACAAAGCAACGCATTGATTTCGTTTCTTTTGAAATAAAACCGATTACGAAAAATAGTTCTACGGAAGCCGTTTATGCACAAATGTGTATTAGTTTTGTAAATATGAACATACCGAAATCCCCCTTCACTTTTAAGCCGTAGGCACCACACAAACTCATTATGATATCGGAACTTTAGTGTTCTTAATAGGCGCTCCAAATAATAAATCTTCAACCGCCATATTAGGGAAGGTTACTGGGGGGCGCATTGGTCCTCAATGATGCCGTAGAAAATGTAGATGACTCCTGAAACGAATCGGTGATAATCAAAATTTCCCAGTTTTAAAGTTACCTCTAATTGAAATAAAAATGATTTCCCACCCTCTGCCTTTGACACGCGCATTAATATGGGTCAGTTTTTGATAGATTTTATTTGAGTGGTTAACCTGTCATTTGCAACAGATTAACCGAAAAGCATATTTAAACGACTGTCTGCACGGGCAGTTCAAAACTTATCAATTCCTGATTTAATAAAAGGCCTTCCACATGGCCATAACCTCAAACTTGACGGAGCTTTGGCTGAAGGTAGGGAAGGGGTGCGATAAAATCTAAGAGAGGAAGAATAAATCTTGATGTTCAGATGACGGCAAAAAAGCAGGGCGTAAATGGACCATGCCTCCATCCTCAACGAGGAGATGGGCGGCTCATATGGCCGAGCCTTTAACCCAAACGATCTGCCGTAGGTTCTGCAGCTCAGCACACCACTTACACCAAAGTTATGATTCTCTTTCACTCTAAAGAGCACCCTCTACTTCAGAAAGAGCAATGTTAGGTCACTTAAGCCAGTGTACACACCACCGTGCTGAAGTGCAGGCGGTCAGAATTGGCTTCTGCATGACATGATTGAGCAGTTTCTTCGAGTCATTATATTTCTTACGTGTCAAGTGATATCCAAGTCGTAAGTTCTGGACGAGTGTTCCGACACAATTGAAGTGGATCGTGCTAAAAATGAGCTCAGCGGAGGTAACTTTAGGTGATAAGACAAAGTTAAAATTGTTATTATTTCTACCAAAATGGACTGCTAATACAGCTTTTGTACAACTGACTCCACCCGCCAGATCTTATTTCACATTTATCTTACTTTGTTACATTGCTAAAACGTTAGGCTGTTATATTGTTTTGGTAAAAAGCAAAGAGGTAAAAGAGTACAAGAGATTGTAAGAGTGCGCCTGACGTATCAATAGTGCAAACTTCCTTTAGGGAAGATTATCACTTCGAAGGATTTCTGTTAAAAAAAAGAGATCTTGAAAGTCGTAAAGGAATACGCATTCGACGGAGAACGTCTTATTTGCCTTAGCACTTTATGTAGATTACGTTTTTTTCAAAACTCGGTAATTCCTGCGGTAGCTAACCATACATTTTAATTAATTTAGAATAGAAGTAACTCTAATTGATGAATTTTAAACCAAATAATTTAAGAACACTAGGCAAGATATTGCATTAGTTCTCTATTGCGGTTTTTATGAGAACTGCCGTTTACACTCAACTATTGTCCTCCTGGAAGAGATTATTTATTGCGGACACTCTCCTAATTTTTAACGGAGACAAAACCGCATGCTTGGGGTAGTGATAGCAAGGTCTGTAAATGTTGAGCAGAAGGTTAACTTTGGCATTCGACCTTAAAAACGGTAACTATTTTGAAGGAATCGAAGTGGTACCTGATTTCTATGTTTTAAAACTGGTTCCCGAATCGGATATATCTTTAAGATCTTTTAGGTTTTGGAGTATTCCATATGCAGACTAAAACAATTCTAAATTTACACTCACGATAATTGACTCGCTCGTGCAGAAGGAGAGAGTTTATTACTAAATTTTCGAGTTTGCATTTATTCCCTTCGGGTAATCTGCTGCGGTTTTTTGAATCCGCATCTTTTTATTTATCAGTTCGAAATTGGGCTGAAAATGAAGAAAAATCATTTGCCTTTGTGAGTGTAGAGAGAAAGTAGAGACAAGTTTGTGAAAAAAATAACTCTGACTAAAATTTATTGTTCTGAGGTTTATGAAGAATGCGAGAAGAGGAATGAAAATTTGTAACAAATTGTTCTTGTAATTCTTAGGCAAACGTAAATGTATGAATTATTGAACTTTGATTAAAATCGTCTAGTTTTTGTCCTTAAAATGATCGGCAGCTTAATAAAATCCTGCCAAATGGTAGTTCATAGCAGTAAATAAATTATAGCATACAACACATGAGGGGATTACGGGAAAGTAGTTTTAGGTAAAATGGCTCACCGCAAATGACGGATATATCAACAGCAAAGGGCATTTATCAAAGTAGAAAAAACAAAAAATCTTTAAAAATGCTCAAAATTGGTACCGTTCCTTAAGTGCTGCTCTGATGGCCGAAAAACTCAACCCTACACGTCAGGTGTAAGAGCAGAAATGTTTGAAATATGCAACAAAATGGTATCGGACGACATGGCGGCATTACTTTTAACGATTGTGAAGGAGATTTGCACTGGCCTGACTTCAGGCACCGCCATAAACATAGCTATCTCTAGAACAGTCTTGATGGGCTACTGCGACGTGGCAATGGGTGAAGTGACCACCACGGCGTTTATATCTAAGCGGCTGCAACTACTCGGGAACTTAAACTCAAGACAATAATGTGTTTTATTGTCATCTTAGTCTCTCTGTAACGATACATAAAAGGACAAATTTGGGAGTAAGAAGGGGAATTAACAGCTATAAGTTAAAAGTGAACTCTTATAATAGTACTGTTTATGTATTGCTGCTATCCCCCGTTTATCCATTACAATTGGTTAATTACCTCCAAGACCACAGTATAATCGACACTGCTTCATGGTTCTAGAGGTTTGAGTAAGTGGCAACCGAATAAATTTGTGAGATGTTTAGAATACACTAAATCAGTATAGAAAACCTCTTTGAATGATTTATTTGTTGAAACGATTTCCATAGTAATTCTTCTTTCTTTTTCAGCGGAATGATTTATTTCCAACGAGATACAGCTTTGACAATTCCGGTTTTTAATACGTTGTCTTAAGAAAAAAATGCAGGCATAGCTACTTTCGACTGTGTCGCGCTTTACATTTCCCAACTATCTATTTTGCACATGTTTATGTAATCATCCATTGCCAAGAAAAGGCGATAGTCATCAATTGTAATACTGTGTGGGAGTAACGGCGAATAGTGGTGAAGCCGTAATTTTCTCCCCATCTTGTGGTTAAGACCCTTTTCAAGAGTAAGTTCACTGGCTTGATGAATAACTAATGAACTAACTAATCTTAGACGTTTCTGAAGTGGGGGTTTTAAGTTTTGTACTGTATCGTATTGAGTAGATGGATCTCAGCCTTTATTGTTTGTTTGGTCTTTACAAGGTGAACAATTCACAGTGGGAATTTTCGTCTGTAGTCCGCCATGTAAAAAACATGCAGTTTTTTGTAAAAAAGGTAGGGACTTGGAAATGTAGAGTGGTGAGTGGATTAGTTGACCATAAGCAATGATGGTTCTTTTATTATCATTGAAGAAAAATCAACCTTTCATCACAACTTCGACACAGTCTCTGCAGCTTACTGCTATCTGTTAATGCACGCCTTGCAGAACCCAGTTGCTAAAGCCTTAATGACTTTACCCATTGATAAGTGTATTTGTAAAATGCTTCCGCATGGGTTAATCTCAACTGCATTTTGTCATTAGAGATACTTATCTTTTTATGCTAAATATTCGTCTAGTTTTGAGTAGTTTTGGAATGCTTTGGCTAATCAACCTTCTTCAAATGCCGTGCAGCTTTTACGAGGAGCTTTCATGGCTTTGAAGTTATGTATACTTCTGTAAAATAGGCACACCTGAAAAACCTTATCTTCAGCCAACTTTGTACGATATTAGAGAGCGAATTAAGAAAAATATAGTACAAAGGATAACAAAGATTACCGCACTGGTAGACTGATACCTTTCTAGACTGCATGGTGAATGCAAACAATTAGGGCTGACAAGTTTTAGGATGTGACTGCATGTTATCACACCGAAAGCAGTGCGTACATTTCTAGATATCAGACTTCAGAGAGCATAGAAGGGAATCCTCCATGAAATGCGGTGGAAGATATTTTTATGGCGATGACAGAACTTTGGTGTCACATAAATGAGTAAGCGCAGATAATTATCAGCTTTGAAATTAGTGCCAGTATATCAATGAAGATCTTAATTAAAATTATGGCTTTCAGCAAAAAAGCTGTGCCATAGTCAACTGCAACGTGTTTTGTTAAAGCAATTTATATTTGAGGATACACGAGGATTTTTACTTCTGGTATCTAGCACATCTAAATACTAAGTTCTCTGTCTATCACTTAAACTGAGATAGTTCCAATGGTAATTTTAACGAAATAATGTGCAATACCAATATTCAGTTTAGGAAAATTGGTAGAATATAAAATTATTAACTCCAATGGTTATATTACCACTACTTCTTATCTACTCCTGCGATTATTTCCAGTGTGGTCTTTTTTATCAAAGCAGTGTTTCCAAATTAACTAAGACTGATTTCCACGCAAAGTGAATACCTTGGGGGCAAAGTAGTAAACAGTTTCAAAATAAATTGACAACTTAATCGTGCTTCTTTACTTAAATATACAACAAAACCACTAAACGCAGTTAAATAACTACCCACGATAGATCAGAAGTTTAAACATTTTTGGCAAAGTATAGCAGGCAGTGTCTTTCCAAATACTTCGAGATAGATTCTAGGCAAATTAAAAGAAAATTTTAAGTATATATCTGCTGCTGCTGCTGCCCTTTTGCAGAAAGCAACTAGAACCTCCCGAAATCAGAAGTGTTCGAATTACTCAGGTTATTTTTGAGAAGATGGTTGGATTGATTAAGGATGGATAGGCATTTGGATCTACAGCATCAGCACCAATGACCTGAACGGATCCGCTTGTCAGAAATCGACCGCTGCTTCAAGGTCCACGTAGTCGCAGAAGGTCATCACCAATGTTGCTAAATGGCTGACAAGACTGGAATGTTAAGAGCGTCCCAAATAATGGTTATGCTGACTGGACAGCGGGCGGACGGATAGTCAAAAGTGGGGGCTTTGACAGCTTTAAGTTCTTTAAATTGGGTTAAATTTTTATGATTAAAGGCGCAACTAACAATGAAGCTAAAAGTAGAATTTCGCCTTTGTTTATAACTGATAAAGCTGATCAATCAAAGAGCTATCTTGATACAAGTAGAAACTTTATAGAAATATCTTGAAAATCGAAGAAAAACAGCACAAGCGCACTAAGTCAATGATTTCAAAGACTTATTAATGTAGGCTACATTACAAAGTCAGCTAAAATTAGAGCATACTTTCGATTTCACTGGCGTGATACTGACTGGACCTCCAAACTCCACTATCACTGGAGTCGAACTAAAGTCAACAACAAACCCTGCAGAAATCCATGCCAGCACAGTAAAGCTACATATTCTCAGAGACGTCCGAATTTTGAAATGTTCCGAAGAAATGAGAAATATTTATCCCACTGAACTCTTACACATCTCGTTTGTAATGAATGAAGTAGTTGATAGTTTGGCAATCAACCTGCCTTTGCTCCACTGTGGCAGCACAGAGGTCTGTGTCTGCTGTAGCTAGCTGGGCGACCGGTTCCACATAGTTTCCAAATTCATCCGCGTCATAAATGCCGATGCCCAGAAGGTGAGTAATTTGTTACCTTTCGATGAAATGAAACCATTAACCTCATTATATATCACCTGGATGAAAACCTGCTAATTTTGATACAAGATGTTCTTTATAGCTAAATATGAAATGAAAAGTAGCTTTTAAGCACTACTCTCATTCACCAGAATACCAAAATCAGTGCAATATTTATGCTCACAGATTTCACAAACTGTCAGTCATTTTTCGATAACCTACTTAAATGCAAAAAATTGCATATTGCTAGGATCAAAATTCGATTGCTATTTTCAGAAAAGTGAAATACATAGCTGATTATTGTTCAAAGCGTAGCATTTGATCTACAAAGTCCTTAAATTATTACTCAGAAGTTCTAAGCGAAATAGGAATAATTTGCACACCTCCCCTGATTAATGAAGTCAAACATACTACTCGAACACATAGAGAAGGACTGTCTTAATTGCTCTAACAGTAAACTATGCTTTAAGCAAGAGGAATGGGGAAATCACTTTAACATCTTTCCTGTAACACTACTAGGCGATAAACTAAGTAGAGGAGTTTTATCAGATTAAAGTATCAAATTAAAAATACCTCGAATTTAATTCCGCCGACCAATACATATTATTAAGCTGAGCTGCTCCGTAGTCTGACCTTTTTCTGGTCATTTAATCAGTCAAATGCGCCAGGTGCTCTTTAGCCTAAATATTAAGCCAATTAAGATCAGTTAAATGGTTTACACGGTTGATAACAAGGGGCTCCATGTCTCCAAACAGAGCATTCTCGGGGGCGAAAAGTGAATTACTGGAATTCGCTTTAAAAATTATAAACTTCAAATTAAATTGCGAAGTAAAAGTTTTTCTTACTACGATGTAGAAACATGTTCAACAAAGTTTGAAGCCAGACGAATAAGTCGTAAATAAACAATCTTGTACAGGTGGTGGTGACAGTCATTCCTGTGTTTTGCAATGTTATGCACTTCTACTGCTATGGTTTTATGAGAAGATAACAAATTAGACCAGTTCCCTTATAATCTGATCATTTATTAATAGTGACAAATCAGCCGCAGAAGGACTGTTACATAATAAAATAGGGTACAGAATCAGGTGCGAACACGGTATCATTGCAAACTTCGTCTTGAGTCTGTTTAAGAGCCTCCGAAGCGGTGGCGTTTAATAGCAAGCCAGACAAGAGAACCCAAAAATTTCCTGACGGTGCCCATTACTGTCGGTGGTAAGTAAAATTTAGACTAGATTCCAACTTTTAACTCATTAACTTGTGCCAGGTAAGAAGCCACTTCCAAGTTAATCATGGAAGAGTTCTAGGGATTTACTTCGTGCGTGTATTAAGTGGTATCCAGATTAGCAGGTAAAAACACCCATTAAATAGCCAGTAAATCAGATCTTAAAATTGTTAATCCACAAAATGGCTATGGCACTGTAAAATAACCAAATAAAAAGGGTTATCTCGAAATTGTTCTACGCTTGTCTCTGCTCTGTTTTACGTACCTGTATATGTTTACTTAGTCCAAAGAGTGGATGGCAATATTTTAACTTAGTGCCTTAGGACAAATAACTGCAGAAATCGGTACATGGGAATGGCTATTCAGTTTCCAAAACGTCGTAAGGTATACACTTTTGTTACGCAGATATTTCGTCCTCCCCGCAATGGCCAATTAGATATTATATAATTTCTATGAAAATATAAATACAAAGGAAAAATACCTAGTTCACAAAGTAATTGGACGCAGGTTTTGTCGAGCGCTTTATAGTTATTTGTTTTGTCAGGATGAATAATCCCAAACGGATATTTTATGTTCCAATTAATCCTTAAGTTTAGTTTAAGAAATCACTTCACATTATATGTACATTTCATTCTTATGGTTTTATAAACTAATATAAACTGTGGGACTATTGGCACTTCTTGCAATGGCCTTTAGTTTCAAACTCGTCAATTGACAAGACTGATTTATGGATGAGAGTATATGCTGTTAAAGTTGGCGCCATAATGGGGAGGGTAGGCCATGTGGGGAATTGAGTTTCGTATTCCCTACGTTGACCGAATCATAAGGTTCGGCCACCTCGAAATCTGGTCACCTCGAGGGGGATAGTAGTACAAATATGCATTAAGTACTATTGTGATTGCACCCACGTGGCAATTATGCACAAATAGACTGCTTTACCTTGCAGTTTACGGACACCTAAATCAACTCAGAAAAAGTGACTGCCATGTTGACAAGTTTATGCATGAAGGATAGTCAAAATAATAGGAGAAGAATTGGAGATCTAAGTCTAATCGTTCTGTGCAAAATAATCTTACTATATCGGCTTTTCATGCTGTAATTTCAATTACATGCAGAGTTCTGAGATTTCAAAGGCCATCAAAATCCGCACGATGCGAAAATTACTTGGTTTCATGCAGCAAATAGTGCATGTAATGCCTCATTATTTGTTTAAGTCTTTTTTTTGTTTTGCGGGCACCTACGGCCCCGCCATTGTACTTCCGCTGGCGAGCATTGCCTCGTATCTTAAAGACGTTTAAAACTACTCTCAACAAATACGTAATATAATTAAATGTTTAAAGAATCAGGATGACACTTTTTACTCTTTTCCATTTTTCCACTTAGCTCCTACACATTTTAATGGGAGCAAGGGCCCTATTTACTCCACAGAGGTGTAGATGTATGCACGATCGCTATCTACTCTATGGAACGCCCAGTTCATCACATCTACTGTATTAGCTGTTCAATTGACTAGGATGTGATTCCGACTTCTGAGTATTTACTTTGCAATATAAGCAGTATTGCCTTTAGGTTTGAAAAGAAGGTGTCATTTTTTACATACTTAAGTTCAGATGCGGATGGCATTCTTTAAAAATTTCAGTTGCTTATCGCGTTCCTTGATTTCGCATAGAATGCTTTAAAGATGGAGGATAACTAAAGAACGCTTGCATGGTTAAATTTGTTGATCTTACCCAATCGCCTGTATAGGTATGTACGAAAACCAAGCAGGGCTTTTTTCCGATTATCAAGTTCCCCCGAAATGTTACTTGGTAACCGACCAATTTTATGCTGGTAAGTCATAAATTAAGGGCACATTGAATTTCTACATATGAAATTTCCGCAAAACCAAAGCGAGGCGTTAAGCACATAATCTAGGCATTAAAAGGCCCCCTCTCCGTGTGAACGTCGTCTGGGGTGCTTCCCTTCGTCAATCTCCTGCGTCAGCCACCACAATGCAGGCGATGCTATAAGAAATGACGCCGTGGCCCATCATCACTAGCTAGAGATAAATAAAACCATACAAATACTAGGATCAAATGATGTGTACGTTTCTCAGTTATGTGGAATTTCTCATTGCCATTTATTGTCACCCTAAGGCCTCTCTCCTAAGGTGAAGGAACTTCAGATGCATTTTTAAGTCTATGTGAAATTTTAAAAATAATTGCGATCTTGCGAGTAGCATTTGTTCTTTCTTGTGTTTAATTAAATAAAAAGAAAATTGTACCTTAAGGTCCGCTGATGCTTGTTAATGCCAAGTTTGTGAAAAACACAGTTCTCGTATCTGGCATCCGGTTGTAACTCCTTGCTACTCCTAAAATGTCACTGACATATCAGCCCCCTACAACTAATCAGGTCTGTTTGTTGCGGTTAAGAGGATTTCAAAACCAATGCTCAAAACTGTTAGGGGTTGATGTTCACTGCAAGTATTACCGTAAAAAACTACAACTTAGATAAGAGAGAAAACTTGAATAAGCAGTTTGTTCCCTCCACACAGTACCCTTTCTTGCCAACAAAGTGCACCAGCAGCAAGAAGAAGATTGTCCCTTTTCTTGTATTAAAATTTGCAAAATTTTGTCCGCTTTGGTTCTTGGGCAAATTAAACTTTGCCACTATCAAAACGAATTCGCCTAATTGTGTAAAACCCTTTGCCTTTAGCTTCAACGGGAGCGGATTTGGCTGTCAAATAGTTGGAGCTTGACAATACAACAGAAGGTGACGGTCATTCAGGTAAGTTGATGTTGATTCATAAAAACTATCATGTTTTGGTTAACATCTGTTTGAATAAATCACATTTTACCTTAGAATGTGATCTGCTTGGTATTCTCCCATAAATTAATGTAACAGCAGCGGGTGGTTGAGTTTTGCTTGTGGAAACAGTGAAAGAGGAATAACTGCGGTACACCATCAAGTGTTCTGCTAATGCTTTGCTCATCAAGGCTACGTTTGCTTAAGATAAAACAACTTAGCCTTAAAATGAGTTGTGTATTTGCGTTTGATTAACTAATGAACTTTCCATGGACTAAACTGTGGAACGCTTTCATGAGACATTGGCGGCAAAATTAAGTAGACGCTGAGGCGCCCATTGTACTCGCTATTTTTATACGCTTCATTTTAATTGTGTCCTTCATCTTACAACCTGTTTTACGTCGAATGCCAACATTATGATGCCATCAAACGCGGAAAACGGGTCAGGAGTCAAGCCAGAATTATTTCACTGTGCTGTAAGTTTTACTTTAACTAAAAGAGTAGTGGTTAAGGATCGTCGAATTTATCTATTAAAAAAATTCAAATAACTAAAGAGGTGTTCTTTCGAGGCAAATAATGTACGACGATTTTCATAAATTCCAGTAGACACATGAAGACGTCATTAAGCCTGGCACAATATTTTCTTTGCAATAAATTTTTAGTTTAGAACGCAGATTAAGGTAATCAGATCATAATCCCGGTCACCAACTGCGCCCACCGTTTAAAAATGGATAAAAGCAAAAAGATAGCCTACTTAGTAAGTCTTGTTGTGGAGTCACTTTTGCTTTAATTTAAACAACTCTCTGAAAGTTCTTTGAAAGTTGTATTTGTATTTAATTTTTTTGCCCACCTTGTCGTTGGGAGACGCTTTCATAGATCGATTCCTTGAAGACCATGAAGAAGTGCTAAGTTGGCTGAGCAAAGTGAAAAAGGAAGGGTAAAAGGAAACAGTAGCTACATTTCCAATCCAATTTGTTTCATCATACAAAATTAAGAAGAAGCGCAAAATAAACTCCACCTTGTCCTTAGTTAAAACAATTTAATTGTGTTAGCCATCGCTAAAGTCTTCGTATTTTACCTTTTACACCAATTATCCAAAACAATTTGGGAGCTTACTGTTGCAAAAGTCGCTTGAAAGGCAAGAAATGATTTATCAAGGTTAACTGGTTGCCGACCATTATCGAGAATGAAAAGTGTGTCGGATGTTTTGCTCCGTTTGAAAATATCACGGATGATAACAAATATGTACAGACCACCTCCATTTGCTTCATTGTAAAACTTCCGTAAGGGAAATAATCACAACCAGATAAATGATCCTTTTGGATTAATCCTGCATATTTCTGGGACAAACGAAATATGAATTATAGCGGTCTGTAGCAATGGATCAATGGCTTATCATCATAAAGACGCACAACAAACACTTTTTTGCGATTTTGACAATTTTCCTTCATTGTTAATTAATTCAGATTACAGGAGTGTATGCTAATTCGAAATATTCAGTCGATGAACATCTGAACATCTGTGGGGAATGTTATTGAATTAGGGTCCAACATTTCCTTTGCTATGCGTTATAGACGAGTGATAATGGAACTCGAATTTACTGATGGCTTTTAAGTGATTTTTTACGAAAATGACTGAGCAGGAAGTGTGATACCTTCATTGTTTAACTCTCGGTTTCGATAATGGGCCATGTAGGAGCTCCGTCACCGTACCTCTCCGGGCCGTCCGATCTCTAGGCCATGCCCATAGCACTGAGCCCTTCTGCGAGTCGACAATACATGGTCTACCAGAGTATTGTGTCTTTTTTCGCCTTCAGAGAAGTGTCGGGACGGAATTCACTTATGAAATAGTGGAAACAGCATTGGATCCCTTTTATTTCTGAATTTTAATTATAGCATCGAAATGGGTATGTCTAGAAAACCTTATAATTTATAAAAATGAAAAGAATATGACTTTGAAATTCTACACCATGTTTCCCTGTCCCTCTTGTAAAAACTGTGCATCATGTCCACTTCAAGTTACTCGGAGTCCAATTGGAATCCAAATTGAAGTATGCTGAATTTCAAAATTCACTTTCAGCAGCTAAACAGGATCCGCATGCACTTTAGCAGCGAACGGGCTTTTTATCCAGTAAAGTGACAGAACTAATTAGAGCAATAACCAACTACTATTTAATAAAGAATTGAAACGTTTACAGGAGATTTTTCAACTAAATTAGATTTCCCGCTACCTGTGCTTATTCATTATAGCTTTCTGATGAAAAGGAATGCAAAGTTATTTTTTATGCAAGATGAAATCTCAAACAAGGTTCAAGTTTTCCAATGACGGCGGTTTTTGGTTCTATCGTTCCACTTTTATGCTTGCGACTCATTTAGCTCGCCTATTCATCGTATTTACCAAATTCAAATATACCGTTTCTTTAATTCCTTTGCATAGAATAAGTTTTAAACGTGCAAGTAAAGTGAGAACTTAAAACACACTGATGGGATACGCAATTTGCTTTTTGCGTTATATAGACACGAAGCAGCCTCTCCCATTACTGTAAGGCTAGGAATTCTGGTTATATATAATCAAGAAGCTTTCAATCTCCCATACTCATTGTGTATTTATTGAATAAATACTATTTAGTTATTTACAAATATGATATAGCTCATTAGCATCCTTCATTGCACACCGCAGTCTATTTAGAGGTTCCCAAACACCTAATTCGGTCGAAAGTGACATTTGACTAGAGGTTATCAGATTTAAAAGGAGTTGTGGTGGGCATGCACTTTTACACATCCAACTAAAGCAGTTTTACTTTTTCACCGTCACCAGAAGTAAAAATATAACTTTGCTAGGGGCCTTTGTAGTGGTCAGTTGAAAATATCATATCTTATCTTAACTAGAAAGATCAACAGCGATGAATGATCCCCAAGTTAGAATATGTGCTGAAAAGAGTTGTCTGCTCAAACTAGGGAGATGGCAAATGTTCACTCGAGACAAAAGGCAAGCATAGGGCGCTTCAAGTAATGCTCCATCACCGTTAAGTCGCAGATAAGCTTATCTTCGATACAACGCGTTCCTCCGCTGTTTGTGACTTAGTAAACTTTGAACCAAAAGGCGAGTGATGCTTAAAAGATTATGAGGGAGAGGCTTCAATTGCACGTCTTGAATAAAATAATAGACTGAAGCGCTGAGCTTTTTGAAATTACAAAGTTATGTATCACCAATTATTTGGACAAGTATGCACCAAGAAATAGACTCAATCTTAGTCGCACACCACCCTTTAAACCTTTTGGTCCTTCATTTAAATACGCAATAGCCATGGTTTCGTGACAATTATGTGTACGGTGTTGCATTTAAAGCTAAGGATAGATTAACCTGGAATCTAGAACCTAGTTGAATTGTAAATAGGCACTTTTAGCCTAAACACGCTTAACCCTGCTTTGTAAAACGCTTCTCCATCCTCTTCACTGCCACAAAGACAATCCTGGATTTAAAAGAACTCTTATTATTTTCGGTCGAGTTCACTTTAGGCATTTGATTGTTCTAGCTGTGGTTCGAACTGTGTCTTGTTTAATACCTAGCTGGTGTTGGTGTGCCAACCACTCACTGAGGTTGTATGTACTTGGAAAGAAAAATTCATCTATAAGGTTTTTTCTTAATTAATTAATCACAGCCACTAATATTTGGTGCCTGTTTGCTGCTGCTTGTAAGACTGGATGGCTAGGCGGAGGCAACGTGGTCTCATGCTATTCCTAAATGCACTGATTCGGAATAAAAGTTCTTTTACAGAGTTCACTTACAGTATTGTAAGATCCAAATTGATGCAGCTCTATTTAGAAATTACAGTTATCAAGTCAAAACTGTACGAACAAAAAATGTTTCCAGAAAAGGTTGACCTATGCTTATCTATACTTGTCAATATCAGTCCTTCATTGGGCGAGTAGGATTTCACCTACTTTTTAGAACTTTTTAATGCTATTGAACCATTTGCTATAAATGCGAAGACGCTGTCAACTTGGATTGTTAAGCCTGCGTCTAGCCGAAACTTCCAAATCTGGTGTTTCTCTGTATTCCTTGGGCATTATAAATTCCCTTTTTTGTATAGCCAAAAGACTTTGTAATATTCCTTGAGTGGTCCCACCTTTTAATCTACCCGGAAATAAAACCAAAATGTCCGTAAAATTCCATTGGTAAACCACTCCGATCATATGCGATCCAATGCAATTTTACCCGGCAGCCAACAGTCATTAAACTGACCGAAACCTTTATTAATCTCCGGTAGTTATACCACGACATCTTAACGTGATTATTTTTCGATCATTTCATTCCCTTTCCCTTTCCTTTTATTATAGAACCAAAGAACCCCTAAAGAATCGACACGACTTAAAGACTCCCTAATAAAGGTCGTTTCGCTCAAAATCTTTCTTTATGTTTTGGCGCAATTGCCATCGGTAGTGGTAGGGAATGTAACAGCCCTTGCAAAAAGCAAGCAGCCACAACTTAGATCCCAATTTCTCCACAGCATTAAACCACCAGCAATACCTCAAACAGCACACTGAAACTTCTACGATAATGTTTCACCTACACAATATAGTAAGCATCTTTACATATTAATACCTCCAGATATAACCGACTAATTCCCTATTTCTACTTACCATGACAAATACTCCATTATTCAATTGACATTTTATGTAGCTGTTCGCTGTCAACCATTTGTTACAATTAAAAACACCTTCTGGCAACTAATCAAGAACAAAAGTTTAAACAGGAAGACAATTATACATTCGACAACGCATAGTGCCCCAATGTTAATTAAAAACAATGATTGTGCAAAAGAGGAACAGCAAAAGGGGAAAATTATTGGTGGTAGCGGGCGATTAGAAGCGTTGACCCTTACGCACAGTAGACACCTTAGCTGCAGAAAAGCTGATGTTTTGTATTGGGTGAGATCTTCGAACCTAACGTCTTGAATTCCTTTACTACATTTTCCAATTTTTCTGTCAAATCGCCGATCTCTTTTTCTACGTAGACAAGCGGTTGTGACATAGCTGAAAAGATCAAATAGGTGGCTATGAAACAAAATTGGCCAATAAGAGCAAATACTCATAAGTTCTTCTGTCACCTTCAATCTCCATCAGATCGGCTTCGAGTTTTTCGATGTAGATGTTTACTTGCTTTGCCAGTTCACCAGGATCCTCAATGTCTGTCGAGTCGCCGTCATCAGCAGTGCCTCCCCCGTTCTGGTTAGCCATCCTCTCCATTGCCTCGTTCAGACCATTCAGTTTTTCCTCTAGTAGTCCAAACGATGTCTAAAAGTTAACAATCTGTTCCTTCACTTCCCAATTCCAACTTAGAATCGTTATGAAGTTGTCTCATTTTGTCAAAAAAGTAGCAAAATTGCCTATGTTTGATCCCATGTCCGTTTGTGGAGGCCAGAACATTTTCCACTTTCAAGACGTGCTATTTGTAGTAAAATTTGTTGCTGCAATAATTGCGGCACAAGATTTGAAGAGAAAAATGAAGCATCAAATTAGCACAGATAATGCTCCACTGTCTACTGTTCCTTCCTTCATTTTGGCCGTTCCTAGTTTTTCCAACTTTTTCTTAATTCAATGAGCGTGAAAACGTCACCGTCAAATTGACCAACGCTATGTTGGTCTCCCTTTGTGGAAACGCAGTTTCAATGAGCAAATGTAGGTGTTTCGAGAAGCTAAAACGTTTTCATGACTTTCACAATCGTAAGACGGAGTTCAAGTGACTTAATTAGCAATCTTAATCTTTATTTGTTTGAAAAATCGTTTATATAAGTCCAGCTTCAAACAAAACGTAAAACGAATTTTTCGCCTCCCTTTCTACTAAATGCCATTTATCCACCGAAAAAATCAAAACTATCCTTCTCCTATTTAGCCAGTCGACTAATCTACCGCAATTTTTAGTGGTTTTCTTTTCTTTAAAGCCCTTACTAGCAACCTCACAACAGCTTTCATCCAAATACTAATCTTTTTAAAACCATAAATATGAAACTTCCTCACAAAAACACACAACTTAACTCATTGGTTTGAAGTATGGTTTGAAAGTGAATAAGCTCCTTATTATTCCTATATTCAACTTCAAAACCCCAATGCAGAGAGTTGTTAATCCTACGACTTTTTTAGGCCCCTTCCTTATACTTCATTAGGAGAAATTTGGGGATTTTTAAAAGATGTTAAGAGCACATCTGAGGAATGTCTACCATGTGAATGACACAGATTTCGCCAATTTAGGTCGCTTTGCGGTTACGCAATGAAATTTTAAGAAAAAACTGTAAAATTAGACATCAGTCCACTAGCTAAAAGTAATGCAAGGACTTGGCTTTAACACATTTGAAAGATATCCTGCATATTATTGATGATGGTTCAGTCAAAACAGGCTAAAGGGTAAATTTTAGGTCGACGTTTGTTGGCACTTGATAGGTCATCAGTGGTACCGAGACTCACTCTTCTGATCATTCACTGTGATTAATTAAAATAATTCGGATCGGGACAATACTAAACCCCGTGTACTTAACAAAGGTCATATGCAATGAAAGTTCTATAAGTGCGATAAGCACTGACGACTCACATTAAGCACTTGCAGATTTTGCATGGAGCTTTGACTCTCCTGTCGGGAGATCTCCGTTTCCTCCAGGAGTCTTTGAGTGTCCACAGCGTTCTGCGCAGCTTGATCCGCTTGAGTGCTAACCTCCTGTGAAAGTCCTTGTCTCCCCATCTCCAAGCGATTCAACGCCTCCTTCACCTAAACTCATAAGGGCACTCCAAATTGTTAGAATTTGTGTGCGCATTCATTGATAAAATGTCATATTATACACGCTTACGTTTTCCTCATATTTCTGGTGCTCAGCGTCCTCCAGACTACTAAAGGTCTTGCTCTTTTCAAGCTCATCATAAATCTCACTCACATTCGCCAACTTATTCATCTGCTCCAAAAAGCTCCGTGCCTTTTCTCTGTAAATTCAAAGAAGTGCAAAATTAGTCACGCAACGCCTCTTTGATAAATTGGTGTCCGAATGAGTTGGTTACCTAACATTCTTAGCTCTTTCACGAAGCAGCTTGGCACTCTGACTTTCTTCAGCTGTTTCGGTAAGGATACGATCGACCTTGCTACTAAGTTGAGATGAAAGTTGTTGCAAGGAGTTGCCCGCTTCGAGAGCTTCTTGCAATGTGACGTCGTGTTTCAAGCTAAGAATCCTTTGCACCAGCTAATAACGTAAAAGGAATAACAGCAAATTTGGTTGTAACCACACTTTTCCGCCCAAGTTGATGCACGTTATGTGCATCACGTTCAGTCAGAAAATCAGCTAGTTGATTTACCCAATATTTCGGTGATTATTTACATATTTACTAAGTGAAAAGGAGCGGCATATCTTCTTCTCAAGAAAAAAGATATGCAATTAAATTGCACTAAAAAACCAGATGATTCCACTTTCCAGCACTTTTATGAAATGACAGTCACAGCTCTAAACAGTAACTTCTTTTTATCTGCTACTTTACTTCACCTGGAGAGACAAACAGCAGAAGCTTGCAGCTACTTAACAAGTCGTGCACGCTTTAACTCAAATTTTTAAAAGCAGAGGGTCCTGGTGTAAACCTGACCAATTTATACAAAATGACTAAAATTTCTGGCGGCATTTTGTATTTCTTTCGCTTAAGCGATTGCATATAATTACCTATTAATAGAGGGATGCACATGGGAGGAACAATGGCGGTAAATGGGTTCCTTGTATAGCTGCCCTTTCAGCCAATTGTCCTAAATACGCAAACTATTTAGAGATTTGAATTAAGTCAGAAAACCAGGAGATATCCCCGTCTAAAAAACCCATAGTATGTAAGCCAGTTTCATAAATAAATTCCCTTGTCTTTAAATCGCCCCTCTAAATGAGAGGGGGAAGGAGATATTAAATGGTTGTGATCATAACTTATACACACCTCATTGTGGTACTCAAGTGTTATTTCTGCATATTTCCTTAGTGCCTCTTGACCTTCCTCGATCAAGGTATTAGTGATGTTCTGCATCCGAATTATTCTAGCTTCCAAAGTCTCCTGCTGAGCATAGAGAGCTTCCAATAGATTCTCGGCGTCAGTGCGAGATGCATTTACCTGCAAAAGTAAAGACAGCAAATAGTCGGAAAATCCCAGCAATAGTACAATGATGACAATAACGAAATTCTTAGGAAATTACCGCAGCGATGAGATTTTCAACCTTGGCCGATCTCTGAAGCACGCTAGAAAGCCCATTTTGGGCAGCAAGGTGATCAGCAAGTAGTTCCTTTAAACGACCTTCAAAGCTCATTGAACAACCCGTGGTCCCGGCACAATTAGAAACGAGACCAAGAGAAACTCGGAGTCTGCCGGCTACCCTCGTTCCGTGCTGCTCGATAAGATCAAATATTCCCGCGGTGATTGGGTCACAGCTCGCACCTCCACAAGACGATGGGCAAGTCTTTAAATCCGCTCCTGATTCAGGAACTCGTTGGTTATCTCCACAAATCTTTAAATTACAAAATGTCAAAGTCGAGGCGTGTTGATTAGAAAAAGTAGTTTATTATACACAAAGACCTATTACCACTCGGTTAATTTGGCGAATTTCATCTTGGAGGTCTTTAATACGTTCGTCCATAAGTTTAATCGCTCGCTTAAACTCTTCATCAGCTTCACCTCGTTCGTTAACGACCATCGTTACTTTCTGCAGCAGGGCTTCCAGAGCTGTTCGCCGATTTTCCAGACTACGTTGAAGAGCTTCGATTTTTTGTGCTTCTTCTTCGGCCTTCATCAGCGAATTATAAGCACCTTTAATGGTAGTAAGGATAAAAATTATAAGCTAATCATTGAAAAGAAATTAACTTTTGGTCGATGCGACTAAATTTCACTGCCGGCTCTTGAATGTTATGCTTCAACCTATCACACAACAAAGGGTATTTATTGTTTAGTACTCAAGGCAATTTGACACGGAGACATTTTTAAAGAGTGCTTACCGTATGGGTCTTGAAAAGAAATGGTTTTGCTGTTTTTGATCATCTTCTCAAGATCATTTGAAAGTTGCTGGAGGTAGACTTCGTTATCTTTAACGCTCCTTGTCAGCAGATCCTGTTGCTTTTGAAGGTTGATCAGCGCTTCAACTGTTTTTGGAAACTTTCCATTTACCCCGTCCGCAGATTCCAGTGCAATAACCCTACCTCTGAATGTTGACACCGCAGTTAAGACTGTTCGTCAAAGTGTACATATTCACAATGCCACTTTGGCCTCAAAAAACTCACTCAATTAGTTGGAGAACGTCAGCTAACTTTTTTAGGTGATTGTCAGTCAGATTTGAGGCTGGGATGAGCTCCAACTGTTCTACCAGACTCTGTAGGATATTATGAACGGGTTTTAAGTCTGAGGGCAGCTGGCTAGACGTCTGGTTTTGTAGACGGTGCAATTCATCTAGAAAATCAACATAAAATTGAGTAAGAAGAAAGATTTCAGGCAAAATTTTCATCCGTTTGTCACCAGTCTCAACTCACCCACGATTGCAGTTATGGTATTGTCCCAGTTAGTCCAGCATTCGCCACAGGTTTGGCAGTGGGGCAGGATGCCCGTTGTTCCCCTATCGCAGCGGTCGCACCGTCTGCCGGCTGTGCCCTCACGACATATGCACTGACCGCTTACAGGGTCACAGGTATCGCTTAGCGACCCTGATCGGTCACAGTCACAGCCTGCAGCAATTACATTGGAACTAATCAGTGGGATGCATTTTTCATTAGCCGCATAAGTAACACAATATTCCTCCCTAAGTACTGATTCGCTCTTTCTGAGACGAGGTAGCAAGAATCCATGCCGTTCCATAGTTTTGGCGATTGCACCTACTCTTAACAACTATCTTCTGATAGTTAAAAACAGCTAGGCATTAGCAATAATGACTCTAGCGGTGTTTTAGCCTTGGGGTTTATTTGGGAATGAAAAAACGTCTTAATCTTGTTTGCTTAACGCAAAATATTTAGTCTTAAATTAGGCGAATAATACCAGTCACTAAGACAATAACTATATGACTAAATTAATCGTGCTTCAGTAATTTCTTTAACAAAACAGTGGATGAATAAATTGATTTCCAGTTTTTCTGTTCAAAAAAGTGCGAGCAACGCATTTTATTATGCATTGTTAGTAACTGACTTAGTCGTCAAATAGCAACGCGATCATTGCAGAAATTATGTCTCCACTTTGCATAAAACTTTAAAATTAAAGGAAAATTTTTTAGTAAAGAATTAGAACGCTTGGGTTTTACACACTTCCAAGCGAAGTCGACGAACCAACGGTACTTACTTTTACAACCATCTGGAAGCCGTGGATCACCATAGAAAGTTCTCTGGCACTGGTCACACTTCCTTCCACCCCGATCCGGTTTACAGGTGCACTGGCCCGTGAGCTGGAATGGGGGGGATTACTCCACTTATTAAATTCTGTTGAGCAGAAGTGATTTCCTAAGCACTAAAGCGAAGAGGCTCACCGAATGGCAGTCAAGATAGAGGGAGCCGGTGGGATCGCAGTTGCAGGGTTCGCAGCCATGACCCGAGGTGAGATTGAAGTGCTGTGGTGCGCACTCGAAGCATCGCGGTCCAAGGACGTCGGGGAGACAGCTGCATGCTCCTGTGTTACGATCGCACACTGCGTTTACTCCGTCTACTGTGCCCAGATAGTAGCAACTACATGGCTGACAGGCCTGTTGGCTGGCGTTGCCCCAGTAACCCGAAATACACTAAATAGGCAAATGAGCATTGATTGAATGTGCGTGATGACAATCACGAGCATCATTAAAGTGTTGGTCATAATGACAAAGTGGAATGTGAATCACATTGTTGGTGGTGGCTGCATGACATAAGGACTCAATGAATGGTAATGATGACGGCGGTGGTTACAAAGAAGTGCTAGGTTATGCATTTATGCCAGTGACGGCAACGACCGCAAATTTATTGTTTTATTGCATTGCAATTAGTAAGGATAATAGAAGTAGGATCGCTGACTACGATTAAAATGCGACTCACGACTTGGTGTCGATTCCAATAATTGTAGCTTTAATTGGTGAAGTAAACTACGGGTCTCATGTTTGTTACGACGGTGCCAATTACCATTTTTAAGATGAAATATAGCAGACTCGCTTTGTCCAACACGATATCGACCTTTTGCAATCCTTTAATCTCCTTTTTGTTAACTCTCAAGCGGTCAATTAAATTCCCTGATCTTCTTGTCCGATACTATAGAGTGGCTGATGGTGATGAGATTGACCGCGATTTGTCATTATGAGTAAAGAACTTCTCACAAACAATCAATTTCCCTAAAATTCACTTCGATTTTATTTGAACCTGTAAAATTTGATAATTCTAGAAGCGTTGGTAATTTACTTAATAGCACTTACCCGATCACACTTCTCGCCTTCGGTGTTGTGGAGACAATTTAGACAGGCGCCCGTCACCTGATCGCATCCACCCTCCGGTGGAAGGTTGCCTGAGCAATCACAGGGTTGGCACGAACCTCCAAACTCCGTTGGGTTCCCGTAGTAATTCGGTGCACACTCTGAACACTTTAGACCTACGAAGAGCATTATCAAACTATAAGTGTCGAAGTTGATTTATCTTCTAAACTAGTAAAACCAACGAAACCAAATTACCTGTTAGGGAATTTTTAAATTTCACTCAGCAAATCTAAGTACAACTTAAGTTTGTGGCCTGATTATCATAATGACCAAACAAATCATATGCGGCAAATGGTATTGTATATAAAACTTAGTCGCTCTGTGATTACTCACCTGTATAGCCTATCTGACAGTGACACTGCATTCCAGTGACGGGATGTATTTGACAGCCCTCAGAGTGGTCAACGCCTCCACCAGGACATTCGCAGGGTCGGCATTGGACATCTCTCAGGGGATCGCCGTAGAAACCCTGTGCGCAAGATTCGCACCTGGGACCGCCGGTGTTATCGCGGCAATCAATGCAGGCGCCGGTAACCTTAAAGGAGGAACGGAATTTTTAGTAAGGATTTGGAAACTTCATTTATTGTTAAATTGTCGGGCTTGGGTTGAGCCAGAATATGGAAGTCCAAAAAGGTCACAATTTAGTTGTCAAATGAACGATAAAAATTTCATTGTGAACTGCAAACAACAACCTACTTTATTTGCAAAAGCCCTTTCAAAGATGTAAACTTAGCCCTTTTATCAAAATTACAGCTTTTTTTGGTTCCTTCATTTTCCTTATTATGTGACATGCGAAATCTGTTTCATTTCATTCATGTCGAAATCACTCGTAAAATCGTCCAGCAGAGGAGCCACGTGCGAAAAATAAACCAAAGTAAAAACTTGGAACTAGAAGAATCATTATGCGAAAGAAAAAGTAAAACATATAGTTCGTTTAAAACTGAAAGTTTTGTTCTCCAGCGTATGCATAAAATAGTGAAAAGTCCTGCCATTCACTGCAGATTGAAATCCTTGGTATGCAATTGTACTACTTCAGTTAACTTGAAACTATCAGAATAATGGTTTCTCCGGAGCTCAAAACCGCACAAATTTGCTTGCATGATAAAAATAATGACATCTATGCAACTTTCTTTACCTTTCGTCAGCGTCTCCTGTGCTTCATTTTTAAACCGTGGTGTTTAGTAGAGTGTCATTAGTGCGTCACAGGTTTTCTCCCAATTATTTTTTATCTCATCTTCAAATTAAAATTTTTCAGTCAGAAGACAACTAAGTTCAGATCCCTCCATGTCCGTCAAGGTAGAAATTGGCGGTAATTTTCAAAGAAACTCACTTGATCACATTCCTCAGCTTTCCCATTACATTCACAAGGCTGGCAGTAAGGGAAATTCCAATGTCCGCTCCCACAAATATCACACTTTCTGCCTTCAATTCCAGGTCGACAGGAGCATTGACTTGTGAGAGAATTACATTGAAGACTAACAGATCCTTTTGGGTGGCAGTTACAGGCTAAATGAATAATGTGAATTCATTTCAGCACATGTTCTGGGTACAATCATGTCAGAAAGGAAGGAACAAACTCTTACCTGTGCAGCCAGAAGTGCTAAAGTGGTAGTGATAAAGGTCACACTGATCACACTTTCGACCCACAACGCCTGGTCGACACAGGCATTGTCCGGTGAGCTTGTCACAAATCGGACCCACGGAACCCGTGACGTTGCACTCGCAAGCTAAAATCATGTGAATGCGTTGAATGCATAAGGCTTCAAACTACATTCGGATGAACCAAATCATCAGACAGTATATTCATTGGTGAATGGCTTGGGCGATTAAACTGAAAGGAAATAATACACATTTGAGTCAAAGTAACTAAAGATTTCCCGTCCAAATATGCTTAATTGTTGGTGCACATAAAGAATTGTAACCTCTCAAAAGTATGATATTAATTAGTGATAGTTTGTTGGGAAGCGAATAACTTTATTTTATGGGTTTTCTCACAGGACTACATCAACTTGTCAAATTATTGCATATTTTAAAGTTCCAGCAACTCTGTTGTAAGCGAGTTTGGCATGCGACTGCTCTGGTTTGAAAATGTTCCATGGAGAGTATCAGTTAGTGCGATCTGTGAAACAACTGGGCTTACGAATAGCCAGAGCACTTGTCTCCTTCCAATGCGACTCGGGAATGTTGAAGTAGGTTTGGCATTGCTGTGGCATTCGACTTGGGTCGACTTCGCCATTGAGAATTCGTTCAGATAACTCTCTATAAGACTCGCAGTATTCAGCAACAGAGCCAACCTCACCGTCATCAGGTTTGAAGATTATCTACGAGAAAAAGAAATGCCGTACTCTCGGAAACATGTTATTCCGAGTTGATAACACCCCGTAATTTTATTTGACTAAAAATTAGAATGTTCTGCTTTGCGTTTAGTTACTTCGTGCACGTGGAAATACTTCTCAGACCTTTGTTGTGGTTAAACTAAAAATTGCATTGGCATTGAAAAGATGGTTCAATAGGAATAGCTCTGAACCCAATTTTGTTAATTAAAACAATTTATTTGCTTGAATGTGTCTGTTTACTTAATTTAATTGTCTATAGATAAACGAGACAATGTTTGAGACCTTTCAATGACATTTGAAACTGAACTGCTTACGTTTCCGATTACGATTTCCGTGTAGGGTGAGCCCTCGCGCGCCTCGGGCATGATCGCCACGATGGTCTTGCGATCACCAGTCATGCACACAGACGGCACAACGAGTTTTCTCGTGTCTGAAATGCCAATAAAATGGTTCCATGGCACCACATATGGCCTTGCTGGTGTTTATTTAATCAAGTTATTGTTAAATCATTCATGAATTGGGCATTTTTAATTCATTCTATCAGCTAGATTATGCATCGGTAACGAAATTTTAATTTTTAGTAAAATAGTTCCCCGAAACGTTTAAGTAAATGTCTATAGGGCTTTTAAAACGCGAGTATAAGACGGGCCAAAATCTTCATGGGTTTAGAAGGAGTGAAGACAAGCCCAGGGCAAAACGCATTAAATATTGGATGTGTGTATAACTGAATAAGTGCCTTTATGTTTTATTTTGGCTAGTTTGATTCACTCAGCAGTAGTATAAAACCGCAGTGTCAACACTTCGTTCCACATACACCATAGCATTTGCAGACTTGTTGGCCTCAATCCCCCCTCATAAGAATTGTATTATTATGGCATCCCAGTTTCGACTTGAACAAATAATGCGGTTTGCTATCATCAGTATTAACACATCGTTTTATCTGCAGAATTTAACATTTGTGTGTTTTCTCCAAAAAAAAACAAACAAAATAATGAATTTGTGTGAATTTTTCAAATAAAAAAGTGGTTGATGGTATTCATTTTCTACCATTCGGCAACCTTAACTCCCACATAGGTGAAATCGTAGTAAACTACAACTCTAAGTTCAAAGTTGGCTTCCCTGAAAGTGGTAAACATATTTAGAAAAATTGGGAAAAACATCTCACCACTGTTGATCTCAACACGAGTTGGCACATTTCGACAAGGGGAACCCTCTTGCTTAACGTCCACCGTAACAATCCACCTGTCTCCTCGCCCAAACTGAAGTAAATAAAAGCAATAAACTTATCTTCATCGTCTATTCACCACAGTAGCTTCACACAAAATACCTATTACGGCGAAGGAAGTGTAGGAACGGTTTGTTCAATTTAATTACGAGGTATTTCGTAGTCAGCAGAAACTCACGTGCTTGGATTCTATCTCAATGATGAAGACATAGTTGCCATCCTTCTTCGGCTCTTCAACAGGAATCTCAAGGGGTCTACTGGGTTGATCGATGATGAGTTGAGGATAGCGCACGTAGTAGCCGTCGTCCACTTGACTACAATCTCGGCCGCTAAAGTTTGTTTTGCACTTGCAGATGCCCCTGTCCGGGTCGCACTCCGGACCTATGGAGCCCAGTGGACTGCAGGCGCAGGGTTGACACCCTTGCGGAGAGGCGGTCAGGTTGAAATAGCCAGGCTAGGGAGCGGATGCGGATTTACAATGTGGTCATAAAACAGGACTTAATATGAGCAAAACTAGTTGAAGCAGTGGTATTTTTCCACATTAATAAACTTACTCACAGTTCAGACGAATGCCTGTTCGTAATTATAACTTTAAAAAGCGAAAATCTGGTTTTCTACCAAGCTCAGAGTCGATTTTATTAGAAATGGCTGAAAACAAAATGGGAATGTATAAAATATTAACCAAGAAGGTATTGATAACGAAGAGTGGAAATATTACCCCCTATGATTGTCGTGCAGTTTTAAATCCGTTTCTAAGGTCCTCAAACAGATTCATGTAAAACGCTCTGATTTACTTTTTACTTATAGGTACTAGCACTTGTGTATCAAGAAGTCATGGCTAGCTGTCTAATTATGAAGAGGCTGTGACACGTGTAGATTGTGCCCAAAAACAAATTAGTATTCTAGATTATAATCCATCAAAGTATCAAATAAATGGAAGGCGAAAACTTTTAAACACAGAACAGTGAATAGTGAGGTCGTACTTTTCTACAAAATCCCGATAGTTCACAGTTTCAGTCGGACCCGAGATTATGTGTATACACTATCTTCCTACTTAACATTTATGTGAACATTGAAACAAAGATGAAAATACTAAACTTTATTCCACAGTGAGTCTTTTAAATTTTCATTGAGCATCAACTAGCGATAAAACCGTAATCACTAGCATTTCTTTGTGTAGGGAACGCCTGACAGTACTGAGACTTGGAGTACTCCTGTTCTTCAAAATAACCATCAAATTGGTTAAATTGAAGTGATTATGCAGAGAAATTAGGTGATATTACCTCTTTTTTGTGAAGTGGAAACAATTAGTAATTTCTTATGTCTAATAATTTGCATGGATGCCTTTGAAATATGCGTACCTTTACATAAAATTGGATCATAACAACATTGAATAGTTTTTGTACAGTTTTCAAGTTTAATTGATTTACCTACTATCAGTTTGGAAAAGAACATATAAAATCGACAACCTTTGTCACTAACCATGCACCGATCGCAGAATTCGCCTTCAACGAACCGCTTGCAAGTACAAGCGCCAGTGATTTGATCGCACCCGATATTCTCCAGTGTTCCCAGCATGTGACACTTGCATTCTTAACGGAGGCCATTCGAAACCATTTGACGCTGGTTAATCCAACCGTTGGGATAAAAAGAATTGTTATTATCAAATACCTCACCTTCGCAACCGTCGGGATCTTCCGCTCGAAAGTTCCAATATCCGACACGACAGCGGTCACACTTGTCGCCTCCCACATTCGTTTTGCACACACACTGACCCGCCACCTTGCCCTCTGCGGGATTCGTGTACTGATCGCAATTCTCGTGGGCTTCCGAGCCACCGGCGTGACAATTGCAAGCTGAGCAGGAAGTCAAATAACGTGGTATCTAATGAGCTTAAGTAGCTCGAAATTTCGCCACAGATGACACAAACATACGTTGGCAGGTTTGGGAGTGGTTGATGGGGTAGCCAGGATGCCGATAGAAGCCTGCACTGCAGAACTCGCATTGTGGTCCCTCGGTATTGTGAAGGCACTGGTAGCAATGACCGCCGGACACGTTGCCCGACTGTAGGTAGAGAATGGGATTGAAGTAGCACTGGTCTGAGTGATCGTTGCATTCGCATCCTCGGATGAAATTGTAGCAAGATAACAATGGAATACATTACCATACATGGTGTTCATGTACAATCTATTTTACACTTTCTACATTCCAGTTAGATCAAATGAAAATTTGAATGGTTTTTGCTCAGTAGTAGTGCTAGAATTCTGGCGTGATATCTTTTGTAAATTCTTGAAGATTTGCGAATATTTACGAAGGAGAGAATGCAGGCGCCTTTGACAAAAAGCAGAATCAATTAATCAAAGGTTTCGTACATGAAGTAGGGGGTGGCTTCCACTTTGGTGGTTGTTTCATAAGGCAGTTTGATATATATATTTGACTAACTGGCTAGTCTTCACTGTAGAATATTCAAATACTACCAATTAGAACGTATCCTCATGGAATAAAAATTTCCAGTACTACAGAATTCTGTGGAAATTGAGCCTACAGAAATTGAATAGCATAACCTTTGGATAAGCAATTAAAAGTTATAAAATGTGCCTTTTAAGAACCTTAAGTGCTTTTCTTAAGATTCTATTTGAAGTCGCCCTCCTTGCTAAAACCTTGGCACTCAATTAAGACCTTTTGGCCGTCATTTAGCTTGATGAGAGTTCGGTTTTTATTCGTACCTATAATTAATAGTGTAATCAAGCTATAAATGACAAAAAACACCTGCTCAAATTATTTCCCAAATTAACCAAAGGCTTCCCTTATATTGGATTTGAAAAAGGATGCAATTCATTCATGTTCAAATACCCATCGGACACATCAGGATCTGTAATTTTACGGTGATTACTAATTTAAAACCGCTAAAAAGTTAAATAAAAAGCTAATTTCAATTAGAAACGATTACAAGGCAGAGCTAAGATTCACTTTCACACGCGTTGGCGGAATGTCTGGACGCAGGTCGCCATGGTTTGTTCTGATAGAAGCTGGCACATTTCTCGCAGTTTTCACCCGCCGTGTTGTGTGTGCATTCGCACACTCCGTAGACCTAAACAGAAGGACATTTTTTCACTGCCACCCTCTCCTGACCGGTGAATGTGCTCAATTCAGTATGGTACTTGAACTTGAATAGGCTACTGATACTTAACCAGCGCAACTCCGTTTCCATGTGACTCATTGAATGAACACGAACTCTTTTAAGGTCGAGGTAACCACCGATATGTACATACCTCTTGATAAGATAATTGGCATACTATTACAATATTTTCTGCTGAATTAATGAGTCTTGCATTCATACATGATCAGCTATGGCAGATAGCTTTTAGAACTCAAAATCAGTTATAATTTATGCTTTTCCAGATTGTTTAACGATCTTTCTACATTTTTAATGCGATTTAATTCCTTTTCATGGAATCAGATTTCTACTACCTATTTCAGTGGTTCTTGGTTAATAACTATAATATGAAAGTGCAAAACACTCATTTGGCAGAATGAGATTGCATTTCAACTCCTTAGTGGCTCACCTTTTCTAGGTTTCGAAATTCACTGGAAGATTTCGGTTTGCAGTGAGTGGCGTGACCAAAACAGGAGCATCGTCCCCAAACGTTCCACTCGTACATAGCGTAGTAGTACTTTCGGCGTATTGCCGAGGAATTGTCCAAGTTCATATCACCTGTTTGACAAGTATTGAAGTTATTGTGATCAACTGAAGTGGCAATTCATTATTTACTGTATAATGTTGGAATATTACTTTATCGCAGATTTTTTAAATACGCCTTAAATGAAAAAGGATAGTGTAGTCTTTTTAAATTGTGTTTTAAAGATTGCACTACCTTCACTCCAGCCGAAGGGGCGTATGGACTGTAATGTGGGAATTGTATGCGAGGTTGACCATATTCCAAATTATGGGTTTTTGGAATCTAAGCAAATTCGAACTCAAAACTATGTTTCAACGTAATTTGCAGATGATGCACGTGTATACTTGATTCTCAATAAGCTTATGGACAAATAACTAGGTAAAGAAGTCATTTAAATAGCACGTAAAAAACGGATCACTTAAAGTATAAAATGATGAGGCTAGCGGCTCTGTTGTTACCGCTGAAACTACTGTTAAATCACCACCGATTCATCATAGAAGATGGAAAAGACTAAAGCATTCAAAAAATTGTAATATTTGGGTTTCTTGACGCAAGAGTTGAATTCGCCTGGACTGCCTTCGCATCACCCATGAAGCATTTTCAGAAAAGTCATTTGAAATCAAAAAGGAGAACAGTTTAACCGCCCATAAGAATATCGCTTATCATTAAGCGTAAATGTTTACTTAGATATAAAAGCATTAACTACAATTGTTTTGTACAAAATGTTGACTTATAAGCCGCACAAAATTTTGCATGGGCTTAGAAATGAAGAAATTCGTGTTTTTGAGCAAAGTCTTGCTGAATTTAGAGATTCCCAACACCCTTCCATCAATTTGTAACAAATTTGGGTCCTTTAAAGGTAACTAAGGACTTATAAATTTGTGACTATATATCGCATAGATAGATATCGGTTATTGTGCAAGTCTTCTTCTTAAGTATGAAACACAGCATCCAGTACAGTTGCTGCTAGCAACGGAAGCTAATTTTTTATCATAGGTGCATTCGCGTCATTGGAACACTCCGTTTAAGGATTGGATCATCAATCTAGTAAACACTGTGGACGCCTTCACCCAGGTGCTCGCTTGACCGACTCTCTGTTTATGAAATCCCGATAGAGGCAGCCAAATTCACATGACATCTGGCTGTGAATTGACATACACCCTAAAAAAGAGGAAATCGGTGTTCGTCACCTACCAAGTTCTGTTACAAGGTTGGAGTAAGGAGGACCCGAATACAACACCTCAGCGCGAGAATTTTCGGAAGACGTAAATCAAGTTTAATTAAATAATGGGTTTGTAGTTCTTACTTTGCGTATTTATAGGATCTGACTAGTATTTTTTGACTGCATTCTTTGAATTAAATAATTTCAATCACTTCCTCTCATTCCTAATATTTTCAGTTTTTATCCAATTTCCTCGTCTTGGCAAAATGAATTCGGAAAACATCATGGACAGTGACATTCGTCCAGTGCACTCTCTGGTAAAACAAACTAAAGGTAAACAGTACGAACAATAGCTTGCCGTGTGTTAATCATACTGTTCTACAGAAAGGTTCTTTTCTTTATCGGACAGGCCACTAAAGAAACCACATCGCTTAGTGTCGGCAGGACTACTAGGAGCAGCCATCTGTAGACCTAATCTCGATTTCACTGACAGCAACAAACGAATTCCTTCTACTATTCTTAAATATTTATCAATGCCCGTCGGTTTGACCTTATCAGTCCCATGCCACATGGCACTACACTTACATCTTCCTGGTATTTTTCACGACTTCAATAGGAATAGGAATCTATTATGATATCACCTATCATTGCTTTTTTAATTCAATTCGTGGTATTCCCGACCAACTAGATTGCATAGGTTAATCTAAGATTATAAGAATGATCGGTTAATTTGCTCCGTTGGCTAAAAATTTTGCGATTTCCTGCCCAATTGCCGTTTGAAAATATTCACAAAAGCCAAATCGTAAAGATTGCACATTAATACAACAGACTGTACTACCTGCGAATTTGAAAAGGGAGAGGATTTTACTGTTCATAAAGTTATTCAAAAATTTGGTTGCTCGACCATCATTAGTAATTTCTTTCCACATTGGTCTTATATGGGGAAACATTTGAGAATTCAAAAAGAATATGTACACTGCATGATCCTGCCCTTTCTCTGAGGTGTAAGGGTATGCTATTTTCTTAAGGTAACTCCAAATGATACAAACAAAACGTCCAGCTACAAGTAGAACAACTCGTACAGATTCGCGGCATTGTTTACTTCTTACGCTAGTCAAGGGTAAGACCCGGTGGTGTGTCTGTCTGTGCGTCCGTACCAAGTTGTGGGTGAATTCGCGTGTCCTCTTGACCGAAGCGTTTACGCTACCTGTTCAATCTGGGAATTTGTAGACACCGCTTCACCCCTCTGAGGGCAAATATTCATTCTTATTTTAGCAAATGTTAGCTACTTGGCCCTATTCTCTTAAATTTTAATGCAGAAATATTTGCAAAGTCAATTCACCTAAAGTGGATTTATTGGTACGCCTGTTCATTAGTACACTAATGAGTAAGTCGTATCCTCCATCAAACCAGATGTCGAAAACACAGTAATTATTACTTTAGGTTAGTTATTATTTTGAGTTCCTCCCAAAACTGTCATTGATATTAATGAGGAGTCTGAGCGATCCGTCACAACTATTTTCTACTTCAAATCGAAAATAAAACCTTGCTTATGAAGTAATATTAACTAAGTCTTATTTGCTTTGTCTCAGATTAGGTGTAGAGGAAGTAAATATCTCCACTCTGAAGTGCGGAATATTGTTATACTTATAAACTATTTCGTTTTAAGCTACTGAAAGCGTTGAGGTTGCAATATTTAGTTATTCAGTTAAATTTCCCAAATTTTTAAATATTTCCTTCAGTAATGGGACAGTTATAGCGGACGTAATTAATGCTAATTTAGTCTTTTAATTATTCCTGCACACTTTTTTTCATTTGACTTATTTCAATATGCGCCAAAACCAAGTCTCATTACGGAAGTACGAAATAACTTAAGATTGAACCGCGCTTTTTTAGGTTCTATTTCGCTTGCTGTATTTTAGTCTAACTTTCAAAATAGCAATCCCTGGAGAGCGTATATGGATACACTCTCGCTATTTCCAGTTAGCTCTACTAAGGTGCGTATATATAGAGCTGTTTGGGAAATAGATCCTTGTAAAGTTAGTAAGATCTGAGATGTACTTGGTAAAACAGATTAAACGTCTCATTTGTCCCCAAACAAAGATTTGTACGACCGCATTTTTCTACCGTACTAAACTAAGAAGACAGAGTGCAACTCACCCAATGTGTTGAGGCGTGTAAAAGTCACTCGCAGATTGGTGATAGCTGTCAGGTTTTGTCGTTCCTCGCTATATGGTGGGAGATTCGCGTGCATTTCACTCGGAGCTGCCATGAAGGCGACCTTAAGACGGAAAATGATTCTTAATTAGATGAGTACTGCATACCTCTCTCGTTAGCATCCAAGACAAAAAGTATGCGTCTTTATTAGCATATTCGAATTCGGAGAATTTAGGATTTGTTTAGAACTATGGAATTAAAATTTGCTAAACCGTTTTAGAATAGCTTCGCTAATCACAAAGACATGATGTAAATAGGAACCATCATTCACCAAAAATAATAGGTTCTTCTCCTGTATATCTTGGAATTGCACTATGCCATCAATATCCACATGAGTATACATCTACTGAGCCATATTTAATGCAAAATACGAAGCCGAAAAGGAATCCCAATCTATATTTATAATTTTAGGAGAACTATATTCAATATTCCATATATTTTAAGTTAGAATCGCATATTGCATGCAGTATGCCCATCGAGTACAACAAATATTTTGCGAAAAATGTAAGTTAGGCCAAAGATGTCATCCATGAAAATAGACTTTACCAAATAATGTGCTTCAAATTATGCCTCAAAGTTTAAGTTAATTTAAATATTTGGAGGCTGTGGACATGATTTTACACTTTTTATTTTAAATTCCATTCGTCGTTGCAATGGCGTGCGAATCTGGTGACCAGTTACATCATGGTTTAATAATTTCTTTAATCGAATTCTAGCCAACCAGCAAGGCTTTCAAAGCAGCAACTGAGGTTTACCCGTCTCTGCAGCATATTGCCCATCCAGAGCAAATCCAAAAACTACTTGTAATTAGTTATGTACTGAAACCACACAGAATATGATTGTTGTCAAAATTAATGTAAGGAGGATAAAAAACACTTACCACACCGCCCTCGGAAGGTGTCAGCTGGCTGTAGATACTGGTGCAAGTGACGTCCCTGAGAGAGCGTCTGGGTCGTTCAGGGATGCTGGGAAAGTCACGTGGACAGTTATTGGAGAAATAGGCATAAGGCTGCCAGGTCTGTGCAAAGTCCACCGAACGTTCCAGATACATGGCGGCGGGACGAAAAGTCTTGAAGCGAAGGATGGTAGATATAAATTGAAATTGGGTCTCCAAATTGAGCGTCAGAGTAACATTGTGTAAGGCGTTCTCAGATTGCCACCTCAACAAAAAAGACAAAATGTGTTTGGATAAGAGAGAGTATTTAAATCATCGCAAAGATGAATAATTAGATTAACACTGAAATTATGTTTGTTTCACGGACCTTGCTAAAGCATTTATTGCATGTTTAAAGTCTTATTCGCATAAAAACTACCATTCCTGAAGTTCCGATAATTTGCTGACTGGCAGTAAAGAAGACTCAAGACAATCCAAGACAGAATATTTATTAAGGAATACAAAATATTTCCCATAAATAAGCTCTAAATTGGCGAAAACTTATTTACGTACCACCTTCCGGGGTCACTGGGAACTCGGGATATAACGTTTTCGACACGGTGGCTGTTTGGATTTGTGATAGAGTTGTATGCTTGTTTGGAATAACATTCACTGCAGTGGCTTTTACCGCTAGCAGTGACAACACAATAGGTATCCACATTTTCCAATCCGCAGGTAGAAGAAGCAACTAAAGCATTATCCCTGCCAATTAGAAGATCCCCAGCTCGAGGACTACAAATAGTATTTCGGCAAGAATAGTTATCTTCATAAGCAGTAGTAACATGAGTGCTTAGCAGTAAAATCAATAATACTTCTACAACGTCCGATGCTGACAGAGACATTCCACCCTAGCGACAGCCTTAGTTTTGAAATGTGGCTTTTCTACAGCGGCCTAATATCGGGGTGTACAAAGCAGGTCAAGGTCATAATAACTTGGTGTTATTTGGGAAAAATTTGTATTTGTGATTGTAAAATACTGACATGATATTGGTCTTAGATTATTATGTTTTTTTCGTTTACGAGATTCCAGTTAATTTCAAAATGCACCTATTTTGTACCCTAAAGATTTAGCATTTTGCAGCTGACTTAACATTCGTATTTACACCCTTGTCATTGCGCCTTTTTAGTTGCAGAAATGGACTTACTCATTCCAACAATTTTATTACCGAAACACATTTTGTAAGTGACAGAGTATGATCCCGATGAGAACAGGAGGCATATGTCCTATTTCATTGTTACTCATAACTTCAGCCTTCCAGTTAGTGATATGCACGATTGAAATCGGAACAACGTGCCACAGCAAGTGCCTAAAATTTTGAATTTGAGTTTGTTACCTTGTTAGTTATAAATTTGTTCTTGGGCAGGGTGTCTCGCTAAAATCCAGACTTCTTGTCACTTTTAACAAATTGATACATCTTCAGCAATAATACTTGAAGTTGCAATGTTTTATTAGGGAGCCTGGTACCCAAACAGTTAAAAATACCTATAACTGCGAAAGTGGACATAAATTATGCCTACTGTTCCTGTGCAAAAAGGCTCCATATTTAGCGTTCTGAGACCTTCCTGAAGATGAAAGCAGAAATAACTGTTGGACGGAATTGTAGCGTCCCAAAGTTTCCCTGAAGACGAAAGAAAACGCAATACTCGGGCAGAACACATATATTTGTATTCTACATACCGAAGGTACTAGAGCTACTGGCATGACCCTTGGAAGAGTCCACCCGACGTGGTACAATAGTCAAGTCAAAATGGCTCCTCACTAAAGCCGAGAGTTAAATAAACAGCATATTACATAGCCCCACTCCTCTTTTGAGCGTCGTCCCCGACGCTCCCCTTGGTCAACCTCCTGCGTCAGCTATCACAACTTAGTCAGTGCTCTAAGGAAACACCCACGACCCGGCCGTGCCAGTCATCAAATTTCTATGCAACTGTGGAGATACTTGACCGCAACGTCACTTGTCGCTCTTGGCACTTTAACCGAATCTGGGGAATGTACCGCAAATTCACCTCTTCAACAGCTTTACGCAGGTGCGGCAGGGAAAATCTGTAACGAAACTTTCAGATGGTTCACGGCTAATGTTGCTTCAGTTGTTAATAGCTTTCCTGCAGAATACGGGACTAAAGTAGATGCCAAAGGTAGACGTCAATTTCATCCCTTCTGTTTGGGATCATCACCATTCTCCCATCTGTAGCGTATGTACTTCTTCCACTACGCTAAGTTTTATAATGCAGCAGTGAAAATCAGGGCATATGTCCTTTAGGATCGGGTTCGCTTTCCGTTGTTACCAGTGTAGCGTGACAAGACTTACCTGGAGACGAAAGAAGACATGATACTAGGGCAGAATACACTTTTTTGGCACATATAAGGTACTAGGGCTGCTGGCATGACCCAAAGGCCAGCCCACCCAGCGTGGTACAATGACCAAGTCAAAAGTGGCTCCTCATATCTTGCGTGTTCCACCTACACCAATAGATGAGTGTTTGACTCAGGACGAGCAAATCTTTTTCACTCAACTGCAATCAAATCCTGATTCACCTATAATGGCCTCAGCATTACCCTTAATAAAAATGCAGGCAATACACGAATTATTCACTCACTAGTAATTTCAAATTAAAATGGGAAGAAAGGCTTCCGATTGCGATTCTCTGCAAGCATCCCTATGCATACTTAAATTCCCAAAAATTGATAATGTCTCGAGACCTACACTCATGATGCAATCCTTGAATTGGCCAACATTACACGTTGCCAGACTTGGAATGTCAAGTCAGTTAATGGAAGGTGAGGACAAATTGAAATGGTCTGCCATGGATGTGAACATAAGGCGCTTCTCCCGTACCCTCAGCCATAAGACAGGAATCACGCAATCCAAGTCCTATTCGAATCCCTGTAATTCCGTACCTCATCAACAAACGAATGTGGGCTTGTCGAATTCTTTCCAGCCAAATCACTCCACTTGGTAACTCAATATGATCAATCTCATAAAAATGAGCACAAGTTTAACCCATACGCACAATAGTAAAGTGACTTGAAAGGCGTGTCGCATCAACTGCTTCAAAGTCATCCACACAATGCGTCATTTCACCACACCTCCTCATTTCCTTGATAAAAGTCTTCCCCGCACTGCCACCTCTACTCACCGCAGCCATTCAACTCTAACATCAGCATCACCACCATCTTTGAATAACTTGACCAAAGGTCACAGGCCACAGACTGAGCCGTCACTCAGACAGTCACTTCCACTTCTCTTCTCTCTCCACTCAGGATGGTAAATTCTAAGTCAAATGCAAGTTTAGCAGCTCAAACTTCCTCTATCAGTCCTACTTTAAAGTCGAATTATTGCATGGAGAGGAGCAGAAACATCTCGGTAAAACAATATATGCTACAGTTCTCACTGCAGGGATATCAATCCAGTAGGAACACTGGAGTTACGACAGTGTCACGTCAAAGGAAGATGGAGTGAGGTCTGTGAAAACCTCCTCCTGGGTAGAGGGCGAGGGTGGACCAAGCAGCCACACCGGAGATGTGCAAGAGTCATTGGAAATCATTGTTTGTGCTCTTAGATGCAAATAAGGAAGTAGTATGAATTAAAAATAGTGTGCTTACTGTACTTTTGAGAGACCTTAGATACGTAGAAGGCAGAGCAGAGTAGAATTATTCCAAATTTCCGATCTAATATAATAATGTGGAAAAGGACTAATATATTTAACAGTAATAGAGACTAGTTGAGACAACCACTAGTGCATCATCTAATCTCCTCTGCTTACACACTAATTAACTTGACATGCAACCGTCATCTAATCCAAAAAGCAACCGTACCATCAACTACCAATGGGAAAAGTCCTCATCTGCTAAGTTTGCTTGTTTCTAAAGGAATAGTGAGCAAGTTAAAGGGGTTAAAACATTAACCCATTACGCAATATCAAATGCACACATATTTTCGTTCACTACGTTAATGTTGTGTTGCACGCACAGGAGAGTATTGGCAGTTTTTTCTGACCACCACTACTGAAACGAAGATGGCTATAAACACTACCTAGCACAAATTAACATGAGTCTGGACAATTGCTGCGCCGTTCTACCTCAACGCGGTGGGCCTACGAAAAAGGAACATCACGGCAATTATTACTGACTGTGATGAATACAAATGGCAATGCCCTTGTTAACTTCTCTATGTGTAATCAATTAGTTACAGGAGTTTTAAAGTGTTTCAGTCGTCATCAAGCATTGTCACATAATGTAATGCCCCAAAACTTTCCTGAAGATGAAAGAGGACATAATACGTGGGCAGACTATATATGTTCAACATGCAGGAAGGGTTGGGGCCACTGACATGGCCCAGAGGCCAGCCCACCTGGCAAAAGTACAATGACCAAGACACAAAGTGGCCCTTTACCAAAACGTACTACAATAAAGTATCAACTTGCTTCAAAATTCGGTCTGGAGTGACATTTACAAGTATTTCTCATATAAACTCAACGATAGCTTGTAGTAGTAGCAGTGGGGCAGCTTTATCTTCACGATGCCGGATCAGAGAGATGAGTCCAAATAGTTATAGCCAAGATGTAGTGTTTTAATTGGACGCCTTCGATACGCTGTATAGCTATGGAGGTGCTGTAGCACGTTGATGTGCATTGTAAACAGAGCTGATGCGCCAGGACTGGTGACAACTATAACCCCCATGTTTAGTAGTGTTGTCCTATTCGCACGATGGGTCCGCGCGTGAGTCAAAACCGCAGATACGGTAGTATGATAGGCACCGCAATGTCCTTCCTTTAGAGGATCATATTGAGGATAAGGCTCTCGATTATTATTTATACTAATAGACTAAATTCGCAGAACCCACCAGAGGTGTGGTAACACGTCCAACACGTGTACGTAGTACAGATGGTGAGGAGGACGGATCAGAGGAGTGTGCGTCAATATTTACATAAGAAGATAACGTTCGTGTGAATGCAGGATGAATATGAGATGGATTGGAAGTGTTGGACAGAAGGAGTAAGGGAAGAAACTTCACGTAAGCAATTTTAAATTTTTCGTTACTGGTCGAATCCTTTGTACCCTTGCGGCCGATGCCAAAATGCGTGTCACGTTATTCCAGCACTCCGTATGGAACGTCAGGGAGTGAAAGCAAGGGAGGCCGAACTCCAACAATCACAAGGGGAGAACCAAAGAGACTCGGGTTGTTTGGACGCGCAAGGAAAGGTAGGGGCTGGTTGACGTATGTAATGCTTGAGAGGGGTGAGTAGGAAGCGAGGTCAACTTCACTAGCTGTGAAGACAACAGTAAGCATTTCACCGAGGAAGCCAAGTGTAGTATCAAGTAATATCCCACAGAGGAAATAGCCAATCTGCTCTTTCACTGCATGACGGATTCCAAGTAAGATGATAGAGAGCAACCTGGTTCAACTCACACTAAGTTCAACCATAGTGGCAGCTTTCAGTTGAGTATGAAAGTGTTTAACAAGTCAACTGACGACAGGGTGGGAGGCAGACATCTTTATGCTATCACATTCGAGCAAACTTGTTGATCTCAGGATAGGGACAAAAGGGAACTGCGAGTTGCGGACGTTGGTGATTGGGAACATCCGCGACTTGACCAGCGCTTGGGCCACTGTCAGTGAAGAGATGTCTTTCATGGAGAGTTCCCCAGGCCAACGTGTAAAACAATAGATGGAATTTAACACACGGAATAGCACCAACGATATTCAGGTGAATATTTTCAAAACGCAAATCGAGCAAAGAGAATGTGCCAAGAGTAGATTTAACGTGGCAATACACTTTACCCTGTTGACAATGGATACAGAATTTTGTCCATTATCCATCGCAGATGAGTTTCGAGTTGGCGTTAGTGCTGGGGTGGGGCAGCAAATGCAAATGCTTAAAGATATTGCGAAGGAAGGACTCTGGGATGAAACTTCGTAGTTTGCCAGTGGAGACGCTGCAAGCGGTTGCTATGCCAGCTTCGAAAAGGGCAAACTCATGAAACTTAAGAGACGGGCGCTGATGCAGTCCATCTAGATTAGATTCAGAAAGTCCAGCGTTAGTCGGTGCTTCCAAATCGAAAGTGATACGCTCTAGGTAGTGTAGCCCAACAGGAGACAGTACATCTGCGACTGTGTTCCGGTTCCCTTCGTCATAGCGTTTGTTGGTAGTAGACCATAAGGGGAAATCTACATGCTTTATCTCTCATGACGGACACCAGACTGATGCTGAGATCAGTGCATAGCGTAAAGTGAAGGATCCTCGAGGAGAGTTCTGAAGCGCCTGGTCACGAGATAATTTTCCAGCAGTTCTCCACCAAGCGTACTGTAGCGTTTTGGCTCTGGAGGAAGATGTTGAAGCCCGCTATTTACAGCCTGCTGCTGGATCAGTGGAGAGGTGGGTCGATAAAGTCGATTTGTCCGGGACAGTTTTTACTAGGCCGAAAGTCCTGATTTCCTCACTGATGAGTTCTAACCGATGAGTACCTTTGCACAAGAGACCTATAAGCCGTTGAGCCGATTCAGTACGACGATAAAATTTGACGAGAACAATAAGTCGACAAAGTTGACTGTCGGAAGTTAGAGATGGATGAGCCTTGAATGTGTTCATTTTCTCGGATAATAGACTATTGTCGAGTCACCTAATAGTGTGTCCAAGAAAACTCACTGAAATTAAGCTAGCTAATGTTAACTGTTATCTCGTACAAATTCAAACAAGCCAAAAAGGAGTGTGGTGGTCTTCGGGCAAAGGTAATTCGAGAGTAAATTAATTTTTCTTCGTGGATGTGGGGAACAGGGTACTTATTCGGCACCGTCAAAGCATTGATTGCGTGAGAGTGTGCGTAACGTTTCCAGTGGCCAGGTCTCTTTTTAGGCGCCTTATGGAGGGAAGAAGACCGGGAGCTGCTGAAACGTTCGGTAATGGTAAAGTTTAGCACTACTGAAATTCTGGTTTGGCTTCTTTGGTCTTCTCGGAGGACAGGAGTCTATGTCTTGCCAAGATGGGGGGGCTACTGAAGTGAATGTGATGTACAACGTTGTTTCCGGGTTTAACGAGGGAGGGCGATTGTTCAACGCTGGAGAATCGATCAAGTACCGAAAACCCATTATCAGGAGTTTGAGCTCCTTAAATTAAGCATATTGGCTCTCCCTAGAACGGAGAGTATGGCAGCACTGTCGAGGAGTCCTTGGGCAAGTAGATCATCGGCCAAACCGAAGTACATGAGGAAATCAACATCAATGAGGGCGTGTTGGAAGTCGGATTTTGTGAGGATGAAAGAGAACGGTGTCATTTATCAATGCCAGGAAGATCCATTGCTTAGGTCCGGGTTCCATTCATTCACACATGGGAACCTGAGTAGTTGGAGCCAGACACTCATGTCAGGAAATTCCTGAGTATTAAAATAGGTAGAAAGTATAAGTACAGATGGTCGGAATCAGCCATCGCAGCAAAACTAGGTTTTTGAAAAAATATTATTTGGCTTTTTGCTCAGTGAATCACATAGGTTGAAATCTGCGGCGCTTTCCTTCAACCACAACGAGTAAAACTAGTAAACCCCAGAGGCATTAGAAACCACTCGCTTTTAAGAATTTACTGTTTTTTATTATTTTTATTCATTTACATTGCAAAAAAGAGGGAGGTAAACAAAGTATTCCTGCTACATCCCACTACAGATTACTAGGAAATTGTTTCACTGCGAGGATCATCATCCTTTCCTTGCACTCGAACCCTCACAAATGCAGTGGGCAGAGTCTGCCTCATTCTGGAATTCACACCTTGTAAAACTAGTTATTCGTGTAGCAGTTTAATATTTTTAGTGAAACATTACTGGAGTAAAATACCCACTAAATACACTAAACACATACTCTGCTTCAAGTAGCCATCTTTCCAACTTACAAACGGTACCATGAACGCCGCGCGTGATTTATGTTCATTCACTCAACTCTAAGACTGCATGACATCGCCAATGCAATGTGTAAACAACTCTCTGAGTTTAACTTTTCTTAAAATAGTCGAATATCCCACCAGTGGATTTTAAAATTACTTTTTAGGATTAGACTTGAGTAGTGCGACGACTGCGTCAATGGGTTACGTTGGAGGGCAGCATCACATTCATGTGAAGACTTCCACATCAGTAACTGTGGGCCCTCCCCTAGAAGATTCGTTTTTGTGTATCTTTCTTCAAAAGCATGTTGGCCGACGTGTTAGCGAAATTTGTACGATATTACGACCAAATACGAAGAAAAGCACAACTAAGGTGAGGCTATTTCTTTTCCGAATGGCAAAACGACTGAACTAGTTATCAACGTGTAATTATAAACAAGCAAAGTGCCCTATCCCGATCCTTTAATCTAGTGCACTTTTTCACCTCAGAATTAACAAATACGCACAAATTTCTCACATTGTGCGTGACCGTGAGGTTAATAAAAAGTGGGAGCGCTGGTTTAAACCATTTCCGTGGAACCGACCCCAAATCAAATTGTTTTTGATGAATAGCAATAAGCCATTAAAGAAAGGTTGCAAAAAAACCCTTTACTCCCAAAATGCATTTCCGCCACTTACTCAAATATTGCTACAAAATGTAGTCGAACTCCGAGAGGAGCCTTCATGCGTCCAAGTGGCCCCTGCCCCCACCACTCCGAGATCAACTCTCCTATTCTTTCGCAGTGGTGGTGCTGTTCTCCACACAATTACGAGTTTGAAGAGAACTGAAGTACTTCATACCCCAACTGCCCCCGCAGCAAAATTACCTGGTCGGGCTCGCATTCCTGACCCTTTCGCCCTTCCGTCCCAACTAGCCAGATTTTTTAGATCTTTTAAGCAATTTCTCTAGCCCCACCTATAAACACCTCTATTAACAAAAAAAGAAATGGCGAGTCCGTCTAATTCTCATTGATCAAAAGCCCCACATTCACCTTACTCTTGGTTACTCAGTGGTCAATCACAACTAGCATCGCGACAATAACATTAGAATTAACTGCTTTTGCCTGAAAGGGCTGCTGACCACCGATACTGAGGCGAACAGTTCCCGAGGCAGCCACCGGTCCGCCACAGTTATTGTTGTTACGCATGTTCGCGAGGCAGAGCTGTGACTGAGTCTTCGTCACGTAGCTCCACACCTTCAATTGCTCTGGTACCACTACGAATCGCACCTTTCGCACTTCTCCAGCGAAAAGTGAAAGCCGCTCAAAGCCCACTAACTGTCTCGAAGCCGCTTTGTACCGTCCACCGAAGTTATCCTCTACTTTGGTTCCAAAAAGAGTCAACCAGTCGAGGTAGACCTGTACAACCTCCTCGGAGGCAAGTACACCCCTGTTGACGACCTCCACTGTGAAAGTGAAACCGATCGAAGCAGAAACAGTGAGAACGGGCAAGTCGAGATTTCGGTAGGCGAAGCCCCCACCAATGGAGGGAGCATAGTTGTAGGAGAGCCCGTAGCCGAAAGGAAAGGCCACTTCTTGGCAGGTAGTGTTATTCCGCAGACAGACATGAAGCGGGTTGAAACGATAGGTGTAGTTGCTAATCTCGTAGTCGGTGATTGCGGGCAGGTTCGAAAGACTGGCGTACCAGGTGAAGGGCAGACGACCTGCTGGCAACCACCAATATCCCCAATGTCTGTCAAGGCCGGCAGTAGTGGTTAAGGTATCGATGCCGGAGTAGAGAGAAGTAGGTACTCCCTCGGAGTAGTACGGAGCGCCCGGATTACCCAGGAGCATGCGCGCGGCTATTCGGCCTGCCTCTTGACCGGGGTACCCGAACCAGAGGATGGATTGCACCTAACATTGAGAAATGGACACAACTTGTCAACGTATTTTACAAGATGTACGAGTCCTGATTTTAACTAAAATATCCTAAAATTGTTAAATTTGAGGATCTAGATGATACTTTTTAGGCGTGGTGTCATGGCGCTTATTTCACTAGTGCTCGTTTAAATTCGATCATATTCCTCTTCTACTCCCATTAATAGACGATCTCTGTTAGACTCCATTAGCTGCTAATGGTGGCATTTAGTACTGGTGGATAACTCTTCTGATTCCAAAACTTACACAAACCTTACCTAATCATAAATATTCCAACTTTTTCAATCTATGGATGACCAAACTGGAGGTTAAGGATTTCGGTCCTTTTTCAACGTGAATAACTCATTTTTTCTCTAAAATCCCTAACAGTGAGCAAAATATACATAGTCCCCATTCCGTGTTTGTTAAAAACAATATTTAGATTATTTAGCTATACTGAGTATTATCACTTGTCCATTCACCCATTTACACCTTTCACTGGGACTTCAGAATTAAAAGATCCCTTGGCTATGTCTGTTCAACCTTAATATACTTTGCTTCCGCTTTGCCAAACCCAAAATTTTATTTCTCACCGAAAATTCAATTACGCGGTTTCCTTTTTGCATAAAAGAAAGGAAATTATTTTGAAAATTCAAAGTTCTGAGACCCCACTCTCAAATCCTTTAGAAGTAGCGATATGGTAGCTAGCTAACCTCCTACCGATTGAAAAACCTGGCTCCTCAACTAAATTTACTCTGACTCCCTTTGGAAAGAGTAGCCTTGCCCCCGTTTAATCGCACCTGAGGCGACACAATCGCAGCCGATATGTTCACAGGTCCAGCAGAGTAGACGAAGACTACAACAGGAACTGACGGCGCGTGGATGGAGATAAGCTCAAGCATTCGCTGCTGCTGACCGAAGAGCTGCAGGCTCCGTGCATCTTGAGACTCCGTGACCAGAGTGCTGCCCGTGCCAAGGGTGACTATAATGGCATTGGGCATTTTTGCCTTCGTGGAATTGAGTAATTTGATAAGACCAGCCTCATCGCCCGAGGTGCAGCGAGCGCCGTTGTTACAGAATTCCAGGGTGTACAGGACGTCAGCAACTTCCTTCAGACCTAGCTGGCCAGACATCAGACCTCAACTGAGAACTCCTTGGTAGAGAATTTGGTTAAGAAATCGGATCTATTGAAGGGACTGCTTTGCGATTTTATCGGATAAGAGTGCAATTTTAGGAAATCTTCATTAACCAAAATAAGCTGATTGCGTAAAAAGGAAGAAGCCATCAACTATGCGAGGTTGTTTGGATGCAATGTGTCAGGTACATAGGTTGAGAAAATCGCAAAACACCAACACTCTTTATTAAGACAAATTCATGGGTAGTTTCGGTCTGTGACTCACCTTCTTCCAAGGTGGTTTCGTATTGCGGCATGCGGGAGGCTGAATAGGAGCCAGTCAGCTCGTCCATGCGCTTTGCAAAAGGACCGATAAGAGCGAGATTCTTGACCCTTTTTGAAAAGGGTAGAAAACGATTCGTGTTCTTGAGTAGCACCGTTGACCGACATCCAGCTACTAATGAAAGTTGTCGGTGTTTGGGGCTTTGGATAAACTGAAAGGTGAATACCAAAAAATACGATTTATAAACCAAACTTATGCAGTGCCCACTTCTCTGGTAAATTCTCATTATGTTGACTTTTAGGCAGATTCTTTCCCCACCCACTGCGCAAGCAAATGTGGTGGAACCGATTTTAAATGGGATGTTTGTTCGGCATTGGTAAGCTTTCAGAAAAACCGATGCGAATATACCGCAGCAGTCATTATTGTTTTGGTGACAGTTTTTTTAGAAATCTGGAAACGTGATTGTGCCCAGATACTTGTATGGTTCAAACACGAGTCAAAACCTCTAGTTAGAAATTGAACATATTCGTAAACTAAGGGCAAGTTTTTCTTCGGATTTATGACAAATTCCAGTTCTGAGCCGCTTTTGATTCATTCTTGCATGATAAATAAACGGACGATATGCAAACTCAATTACTACTCCAGAAACCCTTTTTTCATGGAAATTCCCTACGCAAAAATTAGTATTTTAAATTACTAATTTATTCACTTTTAAGAATTCCTGACTCAAATTCCTGATAGCATTGCTATTGAAGAACACCAAAAATACGCAATAATTTACAATTGATGATCTTGAAAAAGTGTATTAAGGCATTCAGTTACCAGCGTAAGGTGTAAGTGACGCCCCGACTTTCTTACCTGAGCTCGTCCTCACAACTACTTAATATGTGCTGGTTGAACAGTAGCGTGTAGCAAATAGCTTGGGTTTTAGACAACGAGTAGGTGTAGGGTGCTCCTGATCTGAAGATAAACACTTTTGATTTCTTGAGTCGCGGTAGTACAAGTGGTGGTGTTATGTGAGGCTACAGTAAACAAGTTCCCTTTTTGGCCCTAGCGGCGACCTTGTTAATGTTTTATCATTTCTACAAGCCTTGTTTCATCATCAATATCTAAAAAGAGCACGTGAGAAAATTATTAATGAGGTTTTGAGGAAGAAAAATTGCTAGAAGCTCTGAAACATCTGCATACTAGAATAAAGTGTCAACAATTGTTCTATCTCCAGGCTCACGTCGTCTTTGCTCAGTGAGGAGTAAGGGTTACTGTCCGGGGGATCAAATTCTCCTTGTCGCATACGAGTGAGAAAGAGAGGTCGATTCATCTCCTCCAGTTGGTACCTGTTGGTGAAAGGCTTGTCAAAAGCCATCTAAGGGGACGCACAGATGTGAAGTGGTTAGACAGACCTCCTGATGATTCCAGCAGCAACAAGCAGGGGGAGGGAGCTGTAGACACCGCGGACGATCTCTTGTGAATTTTCAATGTTGACACCCGCGTCAAAAGCTGCCTTGGCGGCTTCAAGATAGGTGCTAAAAGCTCTGTGCTCGGAAACCAAGAATTGCAGTGCACCTTCGTCACTAATCACGAAGCCTGAAAGTATTGATGGATGCACGAGTGTACCGCTGCAGACGCAGAAGCTCAAGTATACAAGAGGAAGTAGTAAATGAATGCAAGGTGTCATTTTTGAGGCCTCAGATGTGAAACATAGAAATTATATATGAATTTGAGCACTGGAGATAAATGAACGAGCCTAACATATTTCCGTTCTTTGGAAATTGTAGAGTTGTCACCAATGGCATTCAAAATTTCTCATTTTAAATGCTTTTTAGATAGGAAAACCAATGGGGACTATACTAATTAACAAGACGTTCCACTGGTGAGTATCTTTAAAGCATCAATTACGTAAATTTGTACTTTTTTGTGTTGACATGGGTTAAGTTATGAAAAAACCCTCTAAGAAATCCTTGAACAGAAGAGATTTCATCATCACCATCCATTACGTTTCTCCTATTCAAAAGTGCGCGGTTTTAACCGTTGAATATTTACCAACTGCGTATGATTGTGGCACAAGTTTTTTCCGCAAAATACTCTACTTCTTCTTGAGACGTCATCCATCACATTCTCATTCTCGATTGGTACGTCTATCACAAACAACCTAAATTTGGTAATTTAATGTACTGAAGACAAAGCATAAATCACCTTGAAAGCTAAAATTAACTAATATGAACTTAATCTCACATCTAGTGTTACAACACTTAAATGAAGAAAGTGTAATGCGGTCAGGAACTCTTCGCATTATTGTTCCTGCACAAATTAGTATGTTTTAACTCTCGCAGCTCGTACATTACTCTCTATGATATTGTGTCGGTAAGACATGATTTTACTAGTTATATGCTTGAAATCTGGGGTTCCAGAAGCATTTTGTGCCTTCAAGATTAACCAGTTGTGTTCACTTCATACTGATTCCATTTAATAGATGATTAGGCAATTATTGTAGACACTATGCAACACCGATGTTTGGCGCCTTCCCGTTCACCGTACCCTTGAATCCCCACATCTCCCGCAAAATCCTCTTGAGCAGCAAGGGATTAGCACAGTTGGGCACTCCGTTAATACCATTGTAGGAGCACATAACGGACTGTGCAACGCCGTCGGCCAGACAACCACGAAAGGCTGGCAGAAAGGTTAGCCAGAGATCAGCAGCGGAGACGTTGGCTTCGAAGCTAAGTCGCGAGACAGGCAAATTCTCGGGTCCGGAGTGAACCGCAAAGTGCTTGCAGCAGGCGGCAGTAAGATAGATGTGCTCCTCCTCCACCAGCTTCCGTGACAGTAGCCCTCGTGACGGCAGCGCGGAGAGACCACGCACGAAGGCCTTGGACAACTCTCCTGATAAAAAGGGATCCTCGCCTAGGGTCTCCTGGTTCCGACCCCACAGAGGATGACGAAGTAGATTCACCACTGGAGAGAAGCAGTTGATACCTTTGTGATCCTACGGGATAAGTAGGATTAAGGATTAATCAAAGTAACTGGCATTCTGACTCGATACATGGAGATAAATTTGCCAATGTTTTCCCAAAAGACGCGGCATTTCATTTGGAGTTTCTTGCTGATTTCGTCTTTTTAAGTCTCTCAAATAATATGTAATCAAAGAATTTGGTATTTAGGGCTATTCAAGGAAGTAAAGACGCTTTTCATTTATATCAAGTGGATAATTCATTGAACTGACTGATCTGTCTTCATTTATTGAGATAATAAACCACTGAGCCAATCAAATAAGCCTCTACTGTGACCCACCTGATATTCACCGGCGCGCACATAAGTGTTGTATTTCGCACGCGCCTCGTAGGCAGTTGCATTGGCAACCGCATGGATAAGGTCTTTATCAAAAGTGGCAGCCATGGAAATGGCTTGAGGAAAGCTGGTTGCATCACCGTCAAACCCGTAGCCGTGGAGGCATTCGGAACGCCATTGGTAGGGGCCGATCCCGAGTCGTGGAATGGCTGGTGCAGGTCCGTGAGCAACACCAGCGCCGCCGTAAAGTAACTGTTCCGTGAGCTCATCGAGGTCGAGACGACTCAACAGGTCACCTACTCGTTCCTCGCGCGAGAGGGAAGTGTTACGAAAGGGTAGTACTTCGGAGCTACATTGAGCAGCGAGGAATATTGAAAAGCTAAAAGAACGAAATGTGTCCCTTATTAGCTCGCAATGTAAGACACACCCCAAAGTGGTGGACCCAAAAAAATTCTCCTAATTTTAATGACCTCATTTTTATTTCAGACGCTGATAAGCACGTATAAAGAAAATAGGTCCATGGCTGAATGTTGGGCGCTTAACCACATTCAACGCAATAAACGCACGAGTTTTTGGCTTATTCTAACTTAGGCGCAAGTAGTATTATAAATATCAAGTTAAGTAGTAAAATACTTGTGCATTGAGAATCGGTCCTACAGCCGATATTTTACTTTAGATGTACAAAATAATATTTGCCAGGGCACGAGAAAATCAATAAATTTGCGCAAACAAAATTGACAAACTATATCAAACTAACAGAGCAAGTACATCCATCTCGAATTTGAATGTGCTCATGCTCGCAATGCCTCCGTTTTTTATCAAGCTTAAACGCGAAGTGGATTTTTAAGTGAAGAAAGGGTCAACTTACATATTTTGTGTAAATGGTTATCAGTGGCTTTTTAAAAATCAGCTACACCATTTAAATTATGTTATTGGCTGTCCGCACATATCTCAATAAAGTTTTTGCAACAACGTATTGCTGGGCGAGGTTATTAAATGAGTAAAGTTTAAGCTAAATTTAGGGGAATTTGCTGCACCGCCTTCATTCCTGTCCTAGTGTAAGAATACCAAAGCCTAATGGCACCAGGCAAAGCCTTGGGGCGGATAACTGACAGGAAGGCAAGCCTTTAAATCTGATAATACCAGAGGAAAGATCCTACTGTAAATCAAATTTGCCCCTACCAAATGCATTACGCGGCCACTTCAGAAAAAAAGGTAAAAAATAGACATTATTTTTAATTCCTAAAATGTTAAGCCGCTTAAAATTTCAGAGAAATGTATCCCAAGCTGTTGTATTAGCGACTGGATAAATGCTCGTCCAAACTTGGGCAATTACAGATAAACTGTAAGGTTCTGACGTTCCATATTATTTAAAAAAGATAAGCGTAAAGGGAGCATTAGTTTTTGCAGCATTAAGCTAAAAATGAGGTAAAAATGATGGACGAATCAGGAGGTAACTTCGAGGAGCTAATGATCCTACGTTTTGATTAAGTGATTTTGCCTATAAGCAAGCTTTTTTATAAGACTCATTCATTGTAGAACAGAATCTAGCTTAAAGTTTTAAAAATAAATTAGCTTTCCACATATCAATGTGCAAATAGACCATGAGGGAACAAATTTACAAAATTAAGACGACTGATTAATGCACCACCTTTACAAAGGCAAACTCAATAACGATTTCGCTGTTCTTTCCTCCACAGCTTCACTAAAATACCTCATAGTTTAATCAAGACTTGTATAGGAGGCTCACGACCTTATAAAAGATTCACTGACTTTCAGATGTACAACATTTAGTACGAACGAGTATTTTGCAGCACAGCTGGTCACTAAGCATTTAAATAGAAATTTTTGTTCTTTTTAACTAGTGTACGTAATTCCCTAGAACAGGTGTTGCTCTGCTTGATATGCTGGTTACCACTTAGCCCGTAGTTCACGTTTTTGTAGTACGGATTCTCCTGGCCCATTTGGATACCAGTGCAGTCGTGAGGTCGACTCAGTTATCCGTTTACCTTCTCGTGACTTCAAACTTGAGTTTTATTATGCTCAGTCACATCGTGAAGGGTAGTGTCTGAATTTGGATAGTCATTTTGATCTCTAGTTTCATTATAAGGTTCGGATTATAATGCATTAATTTGTGCAGGCACTGTGTGATGTCATTGTTGAACTTATGAGTTAGTCTAATTTAATCACGAAGAGGACGCGTGTTGGTTGTAATTTCCTGTCTTCATTACCTGTTATTTCGAGCCTCGCTATTGCGACTCGCATCAGATGGAAATCGTAACGAGTTCTTATCTTAGTTTGTAAGTACCCTTAGCGTTTCCGTGCGCCTTACATTCTGTCTCAATGAGGACTCTTTTCGTTTGTTTTTGTCCTATCAAGTTAAAAATCTTACTTTTAGATCACTCCTTGATAAATGGCTTCGACAGTGGCAGATTCCTCTCTAAGTAGTGGTGACAGCAGCAAAGACTCGGGTACGCTGAAGGGCATCCCGAAGGCGACCTTCATAGAGGATGTGGACGTTTATCTCAAAACCAATGGCTACGCTACTATTCGCGATGCAATGCAGGCTCTTGACCAACTCTATCAGAAGTACAAACTCATGGAACAGGCCTTTCTTCAACGGAAGCTTCGTCTCCTCCAGCAAATGCCAGATATCACTAAAACTCTTGACGTGGTGAAGCACTTGGAGAAGAAAAACGAGGACTTTGATGTCACTTTTGAGGTCTCTGATCAACTCTATACTCGCGCACATATCGATAAGGCTGATAAGGTGGGTCTAAGGTGATTGCAGCGGAACATCCGTAACTTGTTCAACATTGATTAATACTGTAGTTTGGTATTATAAGTTTCAATGCGGTCGAATAATTCCCTCCGGTTTAAACTAATTTCTTTTTAAATCATTAGTGAATTTCTCCAAGGCGAGTTTCTTGGCTTTAGCACTGTGTTTTGAAAGAATGCACCGATGTGACTGTCTTAAGCGACTATCTCTTTCCCGTTGGATTAGTATTTGGAGACGGTTATGTAAAGCGTTGAGCAGCGTGTAAAAGTAGTGTCTGACGCTTTGATGTGCACTTTGCAGTGCACTTTATAAGTTCGCTTGATATTCACTAGTCTTCCCTCATCTCTGCCACACGTGCTCTGCACTTCAATTGCGATTATATCTTCTTCCTCAATTGCTACTTTGCAGCTGGGTATCCAGCATTGGTAATCAGTCCCATATGTCGGATTACTTCCGTTTGCTTCATAACTTTATCGAGGATACATTTTGTTACCGTAGCGTGAGATTATTACATTATCGAGTGGAAAAGTTGTGTGCTTTACGGCCATAATCCGGTTTCTAAAATCGTGTCAGTATTTTAGCATGGGCATCGCTTCTTATGCTGTTTAATCTTAGGTTGAATTATTTCGCATGCTTCTTAAACGACTAACGTTTTGCTATAACGCTGATATTTGAAATCATTTTTTAGTTTTCTGCGAGTTTGCTCCACAAAACGCCATTAACTATGCTTTATTTTGAGACTCCAATCGTGTTTTGTGGCAAATAATTGCCAGCATTGGATTTTTGGAGCCATTATTTTCGCCTTTTTTCAAGTCTTAAATTTTCTTTTTATGTCAAAATCATTAAAAGGATTGCTTAAATTAATGCAAAAATTTTATGTTTTATGTGATTTCGGCTTCTGCTCTTTATCTGCCTGACACCGGTTTGTATTTTCGCCTGTTTGCCGATTTTTTCTGCACCATTATCAGTATAGAATTTATGAGCGTGGTACCGTATTTGGGTTTAACATTTAAGCAAATGAATTTAAATTATTTTGTTATTTGCTCGTCAGTTGAATCCCCTACCATGAATGGCGTTTCAACAACTATTTCTTGGGCAGCAGTAAACTGGATAAAAGCTTTCTTCATTTTTCTCTTGTGTTAAGATACGACTTGTTAGCAAATTTTTTATCATTCATTGCATTATACTTCCTCTCCCCACCAAAGCTATGCATTCATATAATCCCATAAACAGTAACAGTGGGCAAATTGGCTGAAATTTCCTTAGGTCATATTACTCCGTGCGGTCTCCTCTTTTCCATAAGTGAAGACGGGTCATTGCTAGCCATCCTGCTGGTGACTATCATACCTATCTGCCTGTTTGTAGGTGGGTTTGTGGCTCGGGGCGAATGTGATGCTAGAGTACAACTTGGCGGAAGCGAAGGAAATCCTCCTGGCAAACCTCTCCTCAGCGGAGACCTCCATGGCCGATGTGGAGGAAACGCTGGCCTTTCTAAAGGAGCAGACCACCACCGTAGAAGTCAGTCTGGCGCGTCTGCACAACCTCAACGTGAAGCGTAATCAGGCTGCCGCGGCTGCCGCCTCAGCTAATGGGGCGAGAAAATGACTTTTTCATCCGCGCAGTTGAATACACTTCATGGTGCTTTGTTTATAGCCTCTGCTTCCAAGTTTAGGTCTTCCATTTTTGTGGGAGGAGTTTTCCACTCTACTTGGAATTGGACGAGTTTCAGCTTTTTATTCTAGCGGCCGTTATTATTATGTTCCTATTGATGGTTTCACTGACTATTGCGTTAATAGAAATATCAAATCTTAGGCATTGTGCGAGCTGCTGAAATCGGTTTTAGTGTAACACAAATTTGTAAAATATAAGGGTATAAATTTACTCTTAGGTACTGAAGTATCTAAACAATCGACAGAAGTACTCTCTACGGGGTCGCTCTTCATATCTACTGATTTCTACGGAGGTGGAAATGTTGGCGGGACGTATCAAACATGAGGGTTGATTTCATAGAAAAGCGGAAGCTATAGCCAATTGACTTTTCGGCGATCTTTCTGATAGCCTGGATGGTATTCGGCAAGGACACCGCCAGGAGAATACATGGGGACTGTGGGTTTCGAGGCGTGTCATATTCTCGAGACAGGGGTTTTCATGCGTGGAAGTCATGTGTTTGGTCACATCTGTCATGTTACCATCGATAGAATCTCTGATTAAATTCTACAAAGATGCGGGGCAATCTCATTTATCTGTTTCACCGTTTGCAGTTTCAGTTGAAGGACGGATTCGCCAAAGGCGAGTAAGCAATTGTCTAATTTTTTTGTAGTCCTTTTCCCGTATTTCTCATCACTTGGATCCTGTTTTCCTTCTAATTTAGTCGGAATGGGGAGGTCCTTGCTTAAAGCCTTCTAGTTCAACTATGTTAACATGCTACTTGAGTGTTTCAGTGAGCTGGATACTTTTATAATGTTACTTTAGTTTTTTTAGTAAGCTCAAATTTCTAGTATTAAAAACCAACTATGGTTTAATACTGGGTTTATTTTGGTTCATTTGATTTTTTTAGCAGATCACGGGATCAACTGATTTCCCACTGCCCTTGCCTAAGAAGTTTCGGAACTTGAGATGCTGTACAATTCATTTAAGATGGATCCTGTACACGTAAGGGCTTCGGTAAAGGAAGCCGAAAAACTGTCTCAATCGTATATTTATCAACTAGTAACACTCGTATCTAACCTTACCATATCGTCATTTTACTTTCTGTGGAAATTGAATCAAATTGATGCGACTCAAAAATTACGCCAAAATCCCTATATTATTTCTGAATGTTAAAAACAATGAAATTCAGGTGAGAACCTCATTTTTATTGGGGTCAGGCGTGTAAATAGAATACTCAGATGTAACGGTTTATTACTATGTGAAAAGGTGGAGAAATTAAATGTTTAAAGAAGTGTTTGCGGTCCTGGTGCAAATTGTTTGCTGAATATTTTGCTTTAAGATGTTCTAGACGGGCATCAGAGGTGACGGTCAAACGCACCCAGATTACCTTCCTCCAATTAGCAGAAAAAAATAATGTACATTAGTCTTTTTTGCAATTAGACAGTCCTGGTGACATCCGAATGCCATTCTGGTGCAAGTAGAAATGGAGTCTCATTCTCTCAATTTTAAATTGGTTTTATCTATTTATTCGGACCATGTCATGTGAGGTCATTGTGGAATCAGTGTTCTTCCAATGAAGCCACTTGAGGAGTCATCCCTATTATCGTGAAAGTTTGGTTCAGAAAAGTTTGGGCTTTTGCTGTTGTATGCTAGATAAACATTTCCTTTTTGCAAGACTTGTAACCATTTTTAGTCTACCTACATAACAAGGTCGTAGATTAATTTATTTGCGCTCTTTTAGTAGTCAGCAGTTATCGTTTATGAAAGTGGGTACTAATTAAATGGGGATTGACAATGAAATGCATTGGTGTGTATTCATTACCATTTTAATGTTTTTAACCGCAAGTATTGCTTACTTGGTGTTGGTAAAAGACCAAAAATTACGAATTTAACTGGAGAATTTTATTGGGCATTAAGTACTGAATTCATTAATTGTTAACTATCGAAACTTCCCCAACTTTATATTTCTCGTTATAACATGTTTGTGCATCTAGTCAACAGCATTTCCAGAATTTTAACTGATTACGACCCAGGCTTTGAACATTTTTTTTGCATTAAATCTTAGTGCGCATAATCCTGTTAAAAATTGCATGTATTCTATCACGGTTTATCCCATCTAAATTTTCACGCTGATGAACAGTCGCTCTCTTTTACTCATTTTATAACAGTAGCATATAATTCATCCTCCAAGTCAAGGATGCGTCTACTAGCAAAACTAGAATTTGTTTTGAAGCTGTTTTCCTAGACTATTATCCCGTTAGCATCCAAACATTGCTGACGTAGCTGTTTCCCTATTTCCCAGATAATTTTATGGGAATTGACCTACATATAAATCGACTTTTCTTAGGGTCGCCCAAAATGAACTTATAAGTTTTAAACATCCCTTAACCGCTCTGTCCTTTTTTATCAGCCTCAAAAGCACTAATTTCGGCTTGAAGCTTTGTCTCAGTATAACAATTGACGATGACTCAAATGATTTAACTATAGTTAGCTCGAAAATCTGGGTGGCATCTAGCGCTTACAATTTCCTGTCTGGTATTTTAAACAGCGCACACACGCCAAAGTGAGCAGGGCTATTTTGAAGTTTAAAAAGAGAATCCACTGTAAGCAGATCGTCAGTGGATTCCTTATGTATGTCTACAAAATCGAAGTCTTTTGGCGCCGTCTTGATAGACTAAGGCTGAACATCAATTAAAAGGTTTCTGTAACTTTCAAGTTTGTGTCTATGCCTAAGATTTAGCAATGACAGCGGCCGCAAAAGTTATTACCACCTGAGAGAGGCGAGCTAAGGCAGTGTACCACCCATTGCCACTTGCAAAACCTGGCTGCTCATAGGAATAAAAAGCAACGACTCTAATGCTAAAAAAAGACGCATAGGAGTAGTGTTTGTATTGGCCAGTTGCCCACGTAATTTTGGTGAAAGGTGG